>NC_048585.1:29338769-29571269 GCF_013265735.2 Oncorhynchus mykiss | reverse complement strand
TATGGATTATTTTGAATATAACAAAATACTCAGATGAAACACATTGTGCTATTTATCACTGACTACTTTGTGTCAAAGTTTAACAAGGACTCTCTCCTCCTCACCAGTGTCATGATCAAAGATATGATCAAGAGCCTCACATACAGTATATTGTTTGGTCATTGTGCTGCCACAGAATGAATTGTGGGCAAGGCCTCAAAAAAGGTTTATATACCAGAGCTGCGAGAAGAGTTCTATATATTATTGAAACAATGTTGCAATTGTTTGTGAGAATGCCAACAGGTGTGGTTCCCGTGGGGGAAAGAATTTATTGGGGAAAGGTTCTCGTTGGGGTTGCCATGGAAGCCAAGAAGGGGAGTGAGGTGTGTGTGTGTGCTCAAACACACATGCATGTCGGAGTCTGGGAGAGGAAGTGTGTCCATCTGATGATTGGGCATGTGCCTGAACAAAATTTGATACACTAATTGTAGTCTCACCAATTCTAATGACCGGACATATTTGACAGGGAACACCACAGGTGTAAAAAAGTTCTATAAAACACGCAAAATGTAATGAAAATCATCTAAATGTATTTTGTGTGTTCAGGTGCCCTGTGTAGACAAGTCATGGAACCTTATGACAATCAGATTACATTAACTACATTTTTCAGAGAGAAAACTTGTAAATCGGTCCAATTCAACCGGAACACAGCAGGAGGGAACTACTTCCCAGGTCGTTTCTGTAATTGAGAATGTGTCTCTGTAGGTGAGGGTTTTGTGGTGGAATATGTGGGCATCGCTTCCTTGTTTTTGTGGTTGTAGACTTGAACAGCTCTTTTCTGGATTTTGATAAGTAGTGGGTATGGTCCTAATTCTGCTCTGCGTGCATTGTTTGGGGTTTTGCGTTATACACAAAGTATATTTTTGCTGAATTTTGCATGCATTCTCAATTAGGTGTCTTTCTCGCTCTCCTCCATCTCCTCCGTCTCTCCCAACTCTCCTCATACTCTCTCACCTCCCACTTTCTCTCACCTCACCCCCCCCCCCCCCCCATCTTTCTATCATCCCTCCCTCTATAGGTCACACCTCTCTGCAGCGTCATCTTTTCGCGTCTCAGCCCACTGTCCAGTCCTGGCCCATGGGAATACTCTCTCACAGCAATCAGTCACTGGTGTGGACCGACGGACCATGGACCACAGGTCTGCTCTAGTGCCCTCACCTGGCACCATCCAGCCATTGCACCTGCTCATCATTCTAACCTGAAACCCAGCAGGACAGAGAACAGAAAATCATTAACAATTAACAAGGTTGATGGAAGAAGTTTGGTTCGAACATTAGAGTAATGGAGGAGGTTCCACACTTTTATTTTCATTGGAAAGCTGTGTTTCAGTTCTTCGTCATCTGCCTGGCAAAAATATTAGTACATTTACTTTCTATTCTCTGTAAATTGTCTGCATCTAGCTATCTATTGATTTGATAGGAAAACCCTTGGCTTACCTCTTGTCACGCCCTGGCCTTAGTATTTTCTTTATTATTTTGGTCAGGCCAGGGTGTGACATGGGTGATTTATGTGTCTTGTCTTGTCTAGGGGTTTATTAGATTTATGGGGTTGTGTTTGGTAGAGTTGTCTAGGAAAGTCTATGGTTGCCTAGAGTGGTTCTCAATCAGAGGCAGGTGTTTATCGTTGTCTCTGATTGGGAACCATATTTAGGCAGCCATATTCTCTGGGTATTTTGTGGGTGATTGTTTCCTGTCTTTGTTACACAAGATAGGGCTGTTTCGGTTTTTCACGTTTTGTAAATTGTTTGTATTTTCCATCTTTCATTAAAGATGTATAAAGATAACCATGCTGCATTTTGGTCCTCCTCTCTTTCACCAGAAGAAAACCGTAACACCTCTCTACCCTGAGACTAGTTTTTTTTGCCTTTAGGTTTTGTAACACCTCAGCTTCCTCGCATTTACAGCTAAGAAACCACAGAAAATGGTTCCTTTAGCAGGATAATGGGAAAATGTAGATGGTAAGTAGCAAGGTTTTTGTCCCTTTTCCAATTTGTAATTTTGTCTCTCTCACTCTCAAATTAGCAATTAAAACACCAAACAATTGCGGAGGCTGGCTCCAGCCGCTTCTACTGAGCCCACAGGCTATACCCAGCCCTACCTCTCCATGCTTTCTAAATGTCAGTCTGAGAAGTTCTTTAAAAATTGAAAAAAGAACCCATTACCAGTGACATTTATCATGTGTGTCTCTGAGCATAAGACATTCTGTGTGAGGAGAGAGGCAAATGCAGAACACGAAATGTCTGCGATTAATTGAGTTATGAGTTATTGTCTCTCCACTGTCAGATGTTGTACTTATTCTCTACTACCAGACATGGGTTCAAATGTTATTCACAATCTATCAAATGCTTTGTGTTTGGCTTATCTTGCCTGGGACAATGGGACTGACTAAAATTATCTAAAACAGGTATTCCCAAACCGGGGTTCACTTATACTGAAAGTAGTGCCTTTCCTCAGCCACAGTGTTATGTGCAAAAGCACTCTCTCAACCTGATGAAACCTTCACTCTTGCGCAGACATTTAGAAACAAAACATAAGGAGTTTTTAGGAGCAAGAATGAAGAATGAATGAAGAATAAAAGCAACAGATACCATTAATAAGAAGGGGCAAGAAGCATCTTATTTGGTCAGGTACTGAGTGGCTAGGACAGGCATGCCCCATTCTATTGTGGCGGACTTAATTCTATATGGCTGGGACAATGCTGTGGAGGACTTAATTCAATGTTGTGGAGGACTTCATTTGGGAATGGCTGGGACAATGCTGGGGGAAAAGGCCCAAAAAACTATACAATGTCTTCATCAAACAACACTGTTTCACAACACATCAGTGACATGGCAGGATATGTTTTGAAACAATTACTGCTTCACATACAAGCCAGTGAATTCTATGCGTTACAGATGGATGAGTCAACAGATGTGGCGGGCCTGGCACAGCTCCTGGTAAATGTCCATTTTGTTTATGGGGGTCAATTAAGGAAGATATCCTCTTCTGCAAACCACTGGAAACGAGGACAACAGGAGAGCATATATTTAAAGTATTGGTCAGCTTTGTGACATCAAATGGACATTGCTGGTCAATATGTGTTGGTATCTGTACTGATGGCAAAAGCCATGACAGGGAGACAGTGGAATGGTAACGCGTGTGCAAGCAGTTGCTCCCACCGCCCCTTGGGTACACTGCAGCATCCACCGAGAGGCTCTTGCTGCCAAGGGAATGCCTGACAACTTGAAAGACGTTTTTGACACTAGAGTGAAAATGGTTAACTTCTTGATGCTACCCATCCCTTTAGCGGGATAATTGTCATCAACAACCGCTGAATTGCATAGCGCCACATTCAAATTGTTACTAAAAATATTTACATTAATGAAATCACAAGTGCTATATAGCAAAACACAGCTTAGCCTTTTGTTAATGCACCTGTCGTGTCAGAATTTGAAAATATGCTTTACAGCGAAAGCAATCCAAGCGTGTAAGTTAATCGATCGCTCGACAAAACATTATTTACACCTAGCATCAAGTAGCTTGGTCACAAATCAGAAAAGCAATCAAATTAATCGTTTACCTTTGATCTTCGGATGTTTTCAATCACGAGAATCCCAGTTACACAATGAATGTTCCTTTTGTTCCATAAAGATTATTTTTACATCCAAAATACCTCTTTGTTTGGCGTGTTATGTTTACAAATCCACAGGAAAGAGCGGTCACGACAACGCAGACAAATTCCAAATGGTATCCGTAATGTCCACAGAAACATGTCAAATGTTTTTTATAATCAATCCTCAGGTTATTTTTAAAATATATATAATAATATATCAACCTCAACTTTCTTTCTCAGTAGGAGAGGGAAAGGCAATGGCTGCCCAAACTCTGTTGCGCCAAGCAAAACACTGCTGGCACCCAGCCATAAAATGACGCGATGTTATCTTTCTCGCTCATTTTTCAAAATAAAAGCCTGAAACTGTCTAAAGACTGACACCTTGAGGAAGTGATGGGAACATGAATCTGGTTGATATCCCTTTAAATGGAGCAAAGGCAGGCTATGGAACATGGGGTTTTCAAAATAGAAGCCACTTCCTGGTTTGATTTTCCTCAGGGTTTCGCCTGCAATATCAGTTCTGTTATACTCACAGACAATATTTTGACAGTTTTGGAAACTTTAGTGTTTTCTATCCTAATCTGTCAATTATATGCATCTTCTAGCATCTGGTCCTGAGAAAAAGGCCATTTAATTTGGGAATGTTATTTTTCCAAACATAAAAATAGTGCCACCTAGCTTCAAGAGGTTAAAGCAAGGCCCGTAAACTCTCGTGTATTTTCTGCACTATGCAATGATATGGGCAGCGACCATGTAACACTTATACAACATACAACATACGTACACGGGTTATCAAGTGCAAAGTATTGACACGTTTTTTTAAATTGAGAGACCAGCTTAAAGTTTTCTTTTACTGACCATTTTCACTTGTCTGACCGCTTACAAGATGGCAAGTTTCTTACACGACTGGCCTATCTGGGTGATGTTCTTTTCTCGCGTGAATGATCTGAATCTGGGATTACAGGGACTCTCCGCAACTATATTCAATGTGTGGGACAGAATTTAGGCTATGATTAAGAAGTTGGAGCTTTTCTCTGTCTGCATTAACAAGGACAACACACAGGTCTTTCCATCATTGTACAATTTTTTTGTGTGCACATCAAGCTTACGGACAATGTCAAATGTGATATAGCGTTATCCCTTTTCATGCCCTTCCTCCAGTCCACTTACTGATATCTGAACAAGAGGCTCATCGAAATTGCAGCAAGTGGTTCTGTGGAAATTAATTCTTATTTTTAATAAATGTATCATCTGTATGTGGCAAGCTTACAATGATGGCAAACATTTGAGTGTGCTAACCCTGGTGCTAGAGGGGGTCCGCAGCTGGAGGTTGAATGTTTGAAGGGGTACGGGACTATAAAAGTTTGGGAACCACTGGTCTAAAAAGTGCAAAATAGTCAAATGTGCGCTCTTGCTCTCTCTCCTCACGCTCGGCCTGGTGTACTAACCCTCACACTCTCTTACAACGCTGCCATTTGTTACAGTGATTCATGAATACCAATGCAGGTTGCTCATGAGACATATACAGCCCTGCGTTGTAAAGGATTAATCTCTCCTTTCCCGTTCGCCATGTTATCCATTTTCATCTGAAGAATTTATACCTGGCGCGCACAATTGGACTGGTGGTTTTAAATCTAAAAGATGATTCATAAGTGCCTCAGAAATGCCTTGTTTTTGACATGTTTGTGTTTTATGTGCTAATTATCTCTGCTTGGCATGTTTATCTATGGGTCTGAGGTCCTTCAGTGGTGAGTAAATCTCAGAGGTCGACGGTGATGGAAGGAGAATCTTTTGTTTGCGTAGACCTGCAGATGGAAGACCTGTGAACATTCACTCTGCTGCTTAGACCTGATGGAGTGTTATAAACCTGTCACGTTCTGACCTTAGTTATTTTGTCATGTCTTTGTTTTAGTATGGTCAGGGCTTTTTGTGTTTGGCCTGGCATGGGTCTCAGTCAGAGGCAGGTGTCGTTAGTTGTCTCTGATTGAGAATCATACTTAGGTAGCCTTTCCCACCTGTGTGGTGTGGGTGATTTATGTTGTGTTTTTCTTCACCGTACAGGACTGTTCGTTTGTCGTTTTGTTGTTTTTCCAGTGTTCAGTTGTTTCATTAAAAAATATGAACATTTACCACACTGCCCATTGGTCCTCCTCTTCTTCCACCACAGACAAGTGTTACAAAACCACAGTGTAAATCAGTTGGGTTGTGCCCAAAATGGCACTCTATATAGTAGAGCCCTGTGTGCCCTGGTCAAAAGTAAGGGACCATGTAGGGAATGATTTCGGGCATCATTCTTGTGTGGAGAGATACAAGGAGTGTCCAGGCTTCTTCAGGTCCAGCACAACAATACTAACACACCTGATTCAACTAATCAACTGCCTCATCAGGACCTTGATTAGCTGGATCAGGTGTGTTAGTACTGGGGTGGAACAATGGCCTGTGCACTCTCCAGGAGGATGACTGGTAACTACTAGTGTGAGCCAATCCTCTCTTTATTTCACCTGCTAATAGAGAGTAGTGGGCTGGTAAACTACTGCAGCTCTGTATGTCCGGGGGTTTTACTGTATTGAGTGCAGACCACTCTGACAACAAGGCTTTGTGTTGCATTTATTGTAAGAAGTGACTAGACTGGACTGGGCATAGCTGTGGTATATCTTTGTCACTGTATTCTGCATTACATTTATGGGCTATGTCATACTTTAATGCACTATGTATAGGCTTGCTATAGTTTGTGGCAACACATTCAAGAGTACTTATGAAAAGGACCATGTGTTGTGTCCTATTTGCGTATCATGGCTCTGATGAGCAGCCCCACACCTGTGATATATTATTAAGGGCTGCAAGATGCCCCCCCCCCCCCCGCCCCCCTCCATTTTCTTCTCATTGATTATCCCATTAGAGATCATGATACATGTCCAATCATACACAGATATACAGTGTGGGATGAATGGGATTAGTTTTACTCATTTACACTGTACAAGTGGCCTAGTTTTTATTTTATTTTTATAACCTGCACAACGGATCTTATTGCTGCAAGGATAATGATTTGTTTTCGTTCGATAAACTGAAATTTCTACAACAGCTAAATGCCAAACCTTGATAACGTGAAAGACGTTCAGTACAAAGAGATGCCTTATCCGTTAACCTGACTATTATCTCATCCTTGATTTGATTGGCTTTTTTACTTATTTTAGGGTTTATTGTTTGAATGTTACTCCTTAAAAAATAGTTTTTCTTGAGTGTACTTTTTACCAGAGCTGAGATGTGTAGGAATACAGGTGAATTCAGTCATTGACACAGACACGCTGACGCAGCAGAAAGGGTAAGGCATGCCGCGAACCAAGAGGTTGGAATAATTACTGTATAAAAGAACATGCACAATGTGATCATGCATGTCAATGTGCCAAATGTTTAAGTTCAAACTATTCTATGGTAAGAAGCACTATTTGAATTTGTGGATGTCCCTAACATAAGTTTTCTCAAGTTGGAGCTAAGTTTGGGTCAACTAAAAACGTTAAGTTCAGGTACCACTTTGACTGAAAAGTTGAGTAAACAAAAAAAGGCTGTGGAACCAAGTTACTGAATAATAATTAGTTCAATCAGCTTGTTTTTGTTTTTTTACGGTGAATTAAGGCAGCATGGTGGTGGTTTTGCAGTCAGTGGTACCCTGTCATTTATCTGGAACAGTCGAGTTCCCCTCTGTGTATCTGTGTGACCTCTGGATGTGCGGGGGAATTTCTAAAGTTCACCGTTCAAGTTCTTTCTGAATTCCCCCTTCTCTGTTAGATCCCCATGGTTGCCACGGAAACTCTGATCTTAGGTCAGTTTAGCATTTTCCCACCTAATGTGCAAGGCTAGGATTTGAGGAGGCTAAGCTGATCCTGGATCTGAGCTGAGGAGCAGTTTAACCCAGAGTGACAACCGTTATCTCCAGCCTGTTCGAATGGAATGACATATCCTCTCTCCTTCTTATCTCTACAGCTGTGTTAGAGCCTGTTCCTTTTGTTATGGAAATTCGATTAACATGGTATTAATTGTCAGACGGACATTCCATTCCATTTCCAGACATCTAACACTCTTTTGAGTGGCTATGCAAGATTTACTCTTTTACTTGAATTACTGCCATTGTCGCGTCTTAGGGCAATTGACTTGGTTGAGGGTTTCATCCCCCCCAATTACACTAATAGGTTTGTAGGATTCTCTTCTGATGAGCATATGGTGTATAATCAATTTGGAAGATCCTTCTCTGTCGTTGTGTGATTCGTCTATCTCTCAGGGGAGATCGTGTCACAATGGATTACGCTAACCGACACGTAGCATACGTGACAAGGACCCTCTTGGTGACAATATCCAGTGTTTGATGTGCTAATAAAAAAACATGTGTGTGTGCGTATGCATGTGTTAAATAATATTACTGCCTCCATAAACGATCTCCTGTGTATCAGGTGCTGTTGATTTCCATCTCAGACAAACAGAAATGCTTTCATATCTGTTAGATACAACTGCTGCTGTTTCAGACTGCCAGCACCTTGGACAGCTCCTCCACTGTGTATTCACCGACTGACACATTGACAGGTTTAATCTGTCTTTGTCCGTCTGTCTGTGTATGTCGTTCTGAAACACACAATGCTAATATGGCCTTTTGGTGGATGTGTATTGTCGACAACATTTTACATCTGTTGAGATCTGAAGACTGAAAGTGCTCTCTCGAAATCATGCAAGGACTGATATTGAATAAGTGATGCTTTTATTGAATAGTTTCTAAGTGCCTGGAGTGAACTTGCGTCGGATAACATCAAACCTTGTAATGAGTGTTGTGAGAGATCTGTGTGTGTTTGCACGCGTCCGTGTGTTGCTGGCAGTAGGTAGCTCTCACCACTCCTACTGGTCCCAGTGTCATCACAATATTATGACCGTTATGACATTTTTCTGATGAGTCATTTCAATTAGGCCCATCCTTTGCAACACTAGAGCTTTTGGCAGTCGCTCTGTTATCGTGTCTGTTGATCACAGTCCCATAAAGCACAACGAAATTGCTCATGCTGAAAAAAAACACAGGCCCTGTTGTGCATTCATTGGAGGATGCTCTCCAAAAAGTATTTATTTGCTTGTTGTCTGGCTTTTATTATATTTTTTTTCAAGCCACTGAAAGTAGTTTGTCAGGCAACAGAATTGTAGATCTGAGGACCGGTGAAGACAATGGGGCTGTGTGTGTCTGAGAGTATGGCTGTTTGTGGCGACTTCTGAGTTTTTTTTTTTTTTTTTTTTTCTCTCTCGTGCAAATGACTCTGTCCTCTGGAACCTTGGAGGGACGAGACAGGGCTTTTGAACTCTGCTCTGTCCATCTTTGCAGCTGCACATATACACAAAAGGTAGCCTGGGGCACTACACCTTCAAGAAAATACAAGCTCTATACACACCCCTTTTCTTTTTGACAGAGTCTAGCCAGGTAAAGGAGCAGCGCTTGCTTGCTTATATTTATTTCATTCCTCTATTCTCCCTCTCTCTCTTTCTGTTCAGTGTGAGGGCCAAGGGAAAACAACACAGCCACCTCATTTCAATTTCCTTTCTATGTTACATATCTCCTGTGAGTAGAGGAGAGAAAGACAGAGTTAGATCCTGGTTCTCCTCAGCAGAGAGGGAAGGGAGAGGTGTTGTGGAAGTGCAGCCCGAGGCAGTGCCACCGGTCCTGGGTTTGTTTGTTTGTTTACTCTGCCGTTCCGCTGCTCTGAAGGTGGTCCCGCATGCTGGGTCTGTATGCAGCAACGAGATAACCCTCCTACTCATCAGCACCCCCGGTTACTCCCAGAATCTGGTGCTGTGGTATTTAAAAAATTGGTTCTCCCCCGGAATACAAATTGCTATTCTCCGAATTTTTTAAAAGTAGGAATAAAAGGAATAAATCTAATTTTAGAGGCCTGACATGGTTACCATGCACTGCGGTAACCTAGAGCTCTTTGTGGCAGGAGCCCATAACAGGAAAATGTGCACTGCTATATACACTCTTTAAAGAAAAGGTGCTAAGTAGAACAGTATTTGTCCCCATAGGGGAACCCTTTTTGGTGCTAGGTAGAACCCTTGGCATGCGGTTCTCCCTATAACACTTTTGTAGGATTTTTCATAGAACACCCTGCATATGGTTCTACCAAGAACCCTTTTAATCTTTGAACGGTTCCACCAGCCTTACTAGCCTTTAAAATTCAATTATTTACGACAATTACATGACATATATCTTAAGGCCTTTCTTTGAGGGCCTGGTTATACCCTGACACGGTGGAAACTCCTTTCCACAGTGGAAACTCCTGGAATCCAGCCAGAGTTAGGATGTCCAACAAGTAGGATCACACCACGACCAGCATTTAGAATTTCTGCCAGGATAGGGAAAATTGAATATGGAGACTACCTCAATCATCTAAACTGGAAAAAAAAAATTTCAGAATCGGGTAACTACTAACAGATTGGATTTGTTAGAAAATGCATACTATTTACAGTATCTTTGTGTAGCATAACATTAATCAATCAATGAATGTATACGCAAAAACAGATATTAAAACAGACAATTTTGAAAATCACCCTGCAATAGAGCATGCTGGGAAATATAATATATATGGTTCTATGTAGAACCCTTCTTGAATTCCAAAGAATCCTTCTTGCCTTGCAAACAATCAAATAACTCTTTCCTCCCAAAATGGTTCTTAGGATGTTAAAGGTTCTAGGTAGAACCCTTTGCCTTACAACGAACCCTTGTCTTCCAAAATGGGTTCTTCCACTCAAAACAGTTCTTGGTAGAATCCTATCCCTCTGCAAAAAAAAAAAAAATGACGACCTACCCCGGCCAAACCCTCCCCTAACCCTGATGCTGCTGGGCCAATTGTGTGCCACCCTATGGGACTCCCGATCATGGCTGGTTGGGATTCAGCCCTGGATCAAAGCCAGGTTTGTAGTGACGCCACTGCCATGCAGTGCCATAGAACGCTGCGCCACTCAAGGAAACCTGCATTTCACAGCGGGGTATTGCTGTGATCATTTCTGCTTGAAATATGTTAGTGTAAATGTGTAAATACTATGCCCAGGGATTGAATAGCAGGGATAAGGTGGAAAGGAGGACATTTTCCCTATATTTATGGGAGACAAACATAATATAGATTTTTGTTACGGTAATCATAGAAAGGAAACTGTGGAGCAGTCCATTCCTGACAAAATATCTGTTCAACTTTTTTTTTTAGGATATCCACTGATGGATAGTGATGCAGTTGTATTACAAATGAATGAATAGTGGGAAAAGAGTTGATGTGACAGGCTATGACTAGAGAAGGGTTGTGTGACGAGAGCAGACTCAATGCTGTGCAGGCTGAGGATGGGTCTGAGGTTGAGGTTATGTCAGTTTCCCTGCCATAGGTTGTGTCCAAAATGGCACCCTATTCCTTATATGTTGCACTACTTTTGAGTAAGGCGCCGCTCAAACATATTGCCTTATGCTGGGTATACAGTGATATTTGGGATGCAGCTATTGTTTGACAACACGGGATTGTTTCCTCAGGCAACAGACTGTGCAGAGGCTTAAGAACTCCCATAATTAACTGTCACAATGTTTAAAAACTAACAAATGGACTTTATGTCAGCGAGGGCCCATTAATTTAGCAGCTCCTCTCGTCGATCGGCCTATTATCTCCATTACTACAGCCCTGGTGTCTGCAGCTTCGCAGCCGCAGCTTCTCGCTCTCTCGCTCTCTCTCTCTCTCTCTCTGAAACACTCGGCTCCCCTGGGAATGTATAACTAGCAACGCTCAAGAGTACCACTAGCCAGAGCTCTGCGTCTGCCTTAATAAAAGACGAACATAAGAAAACACATCCACTGAGTTGCATGATAACTTGAGGGGGGAAAATGTCCATATGTTGAACTACTAAGTACCTCATAGAGAGGATTGGATAAGAGAGAAGAAGGGAGGGACTTAGCCCGAAGGCATTCAGAAAAACACGAGCAGTATGGGAGAAGTACCGTCTGTGATCGCTAGCTACAGTTTACAGTTATTTCTGTGTATATAAGGGACTGAAATGTAATTATTGCAGACTGAGTTTGTGTACATTCTGAGCACTTGAGGGAAGGATGAAGGATGAATTACAATATGCAAAGCTGGTTGAATACAGAAATGAAAAGTTAATTTAATCTTTGCCATATTCTTAGGCTACAGAGAGGAAATTGTCTTCAAATGAAGATGCTTGAGGCACGGGGGAAGGTCAGCGAAGCCGTGTTTGTGTGTGTGTGTGTCTTTGTGTGTGCGTGTACATGCTACTATTTACTATCATGGTCTAAAACCGACCTTATCTCAGCGCCTACGCTGTGAATCCCGATCAGCTATCTAAGGATTGATCCATAGGGTTGTGTTTTTAGGAAGAGATATTGTATAATAAGCTTTATTTTCTTCCATATTGTTAGTGTGCTTAGCTTTTATTCTTTGAAAATAGGCACGTGAAAAGATTCTGGGGATGAGCATGCACACCTTTAATATGTACCCATTGTTCCTCTTTAGTGCATTTAACGATAAATGTCAAAGCCCTGGGTGGCAAGTTGATACAATTCCAAGCCAGGAAGTTTAAAATCACCCTCAGACTGTAAAATATTCCTTTTTATTCAATTAGTTTTTTATTTTCCCGTATAAAACAGTGGAGGCTGCTGAGGTGAGGACGGCTCATAGTAATGGCTGGAACAGAACGAATGGAATGGCATCAAACCATGTGTTGGATGTGTTTGATATCGTTCCACCCATTCTGCTCCAGCCATTACTACGAGCCCGTCCTCCCCAATGAAGGTGCCACCAACCTCCTGTGGTATAAATGTTATGAGCGGGTATACGTTTTTTTTAAAGAATGTCATCGGTGGGGTAATTGGTATAAATATAACACTTTGGGAGCCATGCCTTTCTGAAGAAGTTTATTCTACCTTCAAGGTTTATGGGAAGATTATTATATTTAATTAGATCGGCTTTCATATTGTTGAGTAATTGGATAAAGTTATTTATACATGTTTTTTTCTTTTTGATAAATTATTTAGAATTCTAAGTATTTAATATTTGTTGTGGTCCACTTAAAGGATTGCTATAGATCATGAGCAAATATGTTTCGTGACATGATTTCGTTTTTTTCCCACATACATTTTTATATCCCGACATTTTAGAGTACTCTAAAAAATGTTTTAAGCAAGGGGGGCATTGAGTTTTCAAAATTGGTTCTATATATCAGGAGATCATTTGCAAATAAGTTTAGTTTATATTCATGTTTATCAATACTGATACCTGTTAAGTTTGGGTCCTGGCTAATTCTTTCTTCAAGTGGTTCAAGTGCCAGTGCAAACAGGAGGGAGAGAAGATAGGACATCTACTTTGTGCATGACACAAGTCATTTTTCCAATTGTTTACAGACAGATTATTTCACTTATAATTCACTGTATCACAATTACAGTGGGTCAGAGGTTTACATACATTAAGTTGACTGTGCCTTTAAACAGCTTGGAAAATTCCAGAAAACTATGTCATGGCTTCAGAAGCTTCGGATAGGCTAATTGACATTATTTGAGTCAATTGGAGGTGTGTCTGTGGATGTATTTCAGGGCCTACCTTCAAACTCAGTGCCTCTTTGCTTGAAATCATGGGAAAATAAAAAGAAATCAGCCAAGACCTCAGAAAAAAAATTGTAGACCTCCACAAGTCTGGTTCATCCTTGGGAGCAATTTCCAAATGCCTGAAGGTACCACATTTATCTGTACAAACAATAGTATGCAAGTATAAACACCGTAGGACCATGCAGCCATCATACCGCTCAGGAAGGAGACGTGTTCTGTCTCCTAGAGATGAACGTACTTTGGTGCGAAAAGTGCAAATCAATCCCAGAACAACAGCAAAGGACCTTGTGAAGATGCTGGAGGAAACCGGTACAAACGTATCTATATCCACAGTAAAATTAGTCCTGTATCGACATAACATGAAAGGCCGCTCAGCAAGGAAGAAGCCACTGCTCCAAAACCGCCATTAAAAAAAGCCAGACTATGGTTTGCAACTGCACATGGGGACAAATAGTTTTTGGAAAAATGTCCTCTGGTCTGATGAAACAAAAATAGAACTGTTTGGCCATAACAACCATCGTTATGTTTGGAGGAAAAAGGGGGAGACTTGCAAGCCAAAGAACACCATCCCAACCGTGAAGCACGGGGGTGCGCAGTGCATCACCGGGGGCAAACTACCTGCCCTCCAGGACACCTACACCACCCGATGTCACAGGAAGGCCAAAAAGATCATCAAGGACAACAACCACCCGAGCCACTGCCTGTTCACCCCGCTACCATCCAGAAGGCGAGGTCATCAAAGCAGGGACCGAGAGACTGAAAAACAGCTTCTATCTCAAGGCCATCGTACTGTTAAACAGCCATCACTAACATTGAGTGGCTGCTGCCAACATACTGACTCAACTCTAGTCACTTTAACAATGGAAAAATTGACGTAATAAATTTATCACTAGCCACTTTAAACAATGCCACTTTATATAATGTTTACATACCCTACATTACTCATCTCATATGTATATACTGTACACTATAACATCTACTGCATTTTGCCTTTGCCGTTCGGGCATCACTCATTCATATATTTGTATGTACATATTCTAATTCATTCCTTTACACTTGTGTGTTTAAGGTAGTTGTTGTGAAATTGTTAGGTTAGATTACTTGTTAGATATTACTGCATGGTCGGAACTAGAAGCGCAAGCATTCCACTACACTCGCATTAACATCTGCTAACTATGTGTATGTGACAAATAAAATTTGATTTGATCATGTTGTGGGGGTGCTTTGCTGCAGGAGGGCCTAAGTGCACTTCACAAAATAGAGGGCATCATGAGGAAAGAAATATAAGTGGATATATTGAAGCAACATCTCAAGACATCAGTCAGGAAGTTAAAGCTTGGTCGGAAATGGCTCTTCCAAATGGACAATGACCCCAAGCAAACTTCCAAAGTTGTAGCAAAATGGCTTAAGGACAACAAAGTAAATTATTGGAGTGGCCATCATAAAGCCTTGATCTGATGCATTGTGATCCTCACAGGATAGTCATGACATATACAGTTGAAGTCGGAAGTTTACATACATCTTAGCCAAATATACTTAAACTCAGTTTTTCACAATTCCTGACATTCAACCCAAGTGAAATTCCCTGTGGTAGGTCAGTTAGGATCACCACTTTATTTTAAGAATGTGAAATGTCAGAATAATAGTAGAGAGAATTATTTATTTAAGCTTTTATTTATTTCATCACATTCCCAGTGGGTCAGAAGTTTACATACTAATTGAGTGTATTTGGCAGCATTGCCGTTAAATGGTTTAACTTGAGTCAAACATTCCGGGGAGCCTTCCACAAACTTCTCACAATAAGTTGGGTGAATTTTGGCCTCCTTGCTCACACGCTTTTTCAGTTCTGCCCACAAATGTTCTATGGGATTGAGGTCAGGGCTTTGATGGCCACTCCAATACCTTGACTTTGTGGTCCTTAAGCCATTTTGCCACAACTTCGGAAGCATGCTTGCGGTTATTGTCCATTTGGAAGACCCATTTGTTACCAAGCTTTAACTGATGTCTTGAGATGTTGCTTCAAAATATCCACATAATTATCTTTCCTCATGATGCCATCTATTTTTGTGAAGCACCCAACAACATGATGCTGCCTCCCCTGTGCTTTGCGGTTGGGATGGTATTCTTCGGTTTGCAAACATCCCCCTTTTTCCTCCAAACATAACGATGGTCATTATGGCCAAACGGTTCTATTTTTGTTTCATCAGACCAGAGGAAATTTCTTAAAGTAAGATTTGTCCCCATGTGCAGTTGCAAACCGTAGTCTGGCGGTTTTTTTTATGCCGGTTTTGGAGCGGTATGACAGGTTGCTCCCAAGGATGAACCAGACTTGTTGAGGTCTACAATTTTTGGCTAATTTCTTTTGATTTTTCCATGAAGGTAGGCCTTTTCCCATGAAGGTAGGCACTGTGGGAGGCTGTCCTCAAGAGCACTCATGGGGGGATACTCTCCAGGAAGAGCATAGGCCTCAGGCCATTTTGTGAAATAGTCTATGGCTGTGAGTACCCAGCGGTTACCACTGTCTGTGGTGGGGAACGGCCCAACTACATCCACTCCCACCCTCTCCATGGGAGCCACAACTGGGAACTTTTGGAGCTGAGCATGAGAGCGACCTGGAGGGTCCCCCCCCCCCCCCCCCCCATGAATGCTCTTGAGGACAGCCTCACACAGTGCCACCTCTCCTTTCCCGTAGTTGACTCCTTCCATGCCCGCTGTAGCATGCCATCAGCCAGCCGCAGTCTGGAGTTTGACCACAACCCTTTGTTTGTGAGTGAGAGCGCTGCCACCTCTTCCCACAGTGACCTCGGCTGCACCTCTACCCACTGTAGCACCGGCTGTAGGTCTGTGTCCCGTCCCTGCTGCTGCCCCAATTCAGCCATGTCGACAGTCTCCAGCTCACAGCAGACAGGCCCGTTTGTCCGACACACTGTGGCACAGACACCCTCCTCTGCACACAGCTCTCTCTCACGGACCTCTCTCCGCTCACAGTGGCGGCACCGTCTGCAGTACAGGGCTGACGGGACATGGAAGCCACTACAGCGAGGAGCTCCCACCGGGTGACACAGTAGCGGCGCTCATGTTTGTCGAATGTTTTGCTGAAGTACGCCATCACTCTCTCCCCCTCTGGCCCCAAATTGGCACCCATGCCTACAAGGCTCGCATCTGTGTCCAGGATAAAGGGCAAGGTGAGGTCAGGGGGGGGCAAGCGTTTGAGGTTGTTGAACGCCTCCTTACACTCCACTGTCCAAGTGAAGCCTTGTCCTTCAGCAGCAGGTGGTTCAGGGGAGCAGCACGCTTGAGAAGCCCCGTACAAACCTCCTGTAGTACGAGACCAGGCCCAGGAAGCTCTTCAGCTGATGCTGGTCTGTGGGGGTGGGCCAGTCTCGGACAGCCCCCACCTTGTCCTCCATGGTGCTCTCTCCTCATGAAGTGGCACTTCTCGGGGTGGAGCTTCAGGCCTGCGGCAGCCACCCTCTCCAGCCCACGCCGGAGCGCCCCCAGGGCTAACTGGAAGGAGCTGCCATGTACCATGATGCCGTCTGGGCTGGGGGTGGGGGGTGCAGCCCGGGCTCATGGAGGGATGTGTCGTGGAGGTAGCTGGGGGAATGTAATACAGCAGTAGGTGACAGAGGGGCTGGAGGAAAGTCACACACAGACATGAGTCTCTGCTACTTTAACTGTTGGAGTAAAGGAGTTTTTGGGTTGTGTGAATGTGACATTAGGGGGGGCCGGCCCTCCCTGAAAGCTCAGTGTGCCCCCATTTAGGTCTAACTGACAGCCTGTGCTCCTAAGAAAGTCCAACCCCAGGATACGAGGGTCCTGCACAGCTGCCACCCACACAGGATGACGCACAGTCCTGCCCCCTACTGTCAGTCATTATTTTCATGGGTGCCAGCTCACCTGTGACTGTGCGGAGCTGCAGTTGTGGGCTCAAACTGAGTCCAACCTGGCACAATTTCCGGCCTCACCAGGGTCAATTTGGACCCCGTGTCCACCAGGGCAGAGCAGGGCACCCCCTCCGATAGGGACATGACAAAAGTCCCCATCATAGTTCTGGTCCACCACAACAACAGGCTCCATCTGCTTGCCCTCATCTGCTTCTGGGGGACATGGAGCCTTGCTAACTTGTCTGTGTCGGTGGTCTTCTCCTGAAGATGGTGGTGGTTGGGAAAGAGAGGGGTCCGCACTGCCCTGTTTATGCGGACCCCGAGCTGTTTCCCTGAGATCTGGGGGACCTGGGGCAATCACAGTGCAGATGGCCTGGCTGGCCACAACCCCAGCAGACCCTGGGATCAGTGTGTTCCGTGCCGCTGTGTGTTTCATGCCACCCTCCAAAATGAGCTAACAGTTCAAACTGAGCATGAAAAGATTCCTAGTCTGCCTTACTTTGGGCTCTTTGTACTTTGGACTCTTAACAGATACGGACGCAATTGGGAACTGGGCGCCGCCATGTTTATTTACACCCTGAGCCCCAGAATCCTTGACGTTGATGTCACCCCTTCGGTCCGCCTACCTGAATCTGCGGGAAGCACAGTCGACGAAGCACTCATGCCCGCTTCAGCCGCCAACATTCTAGCTGTCCTCCCCCCCCCACGCCACTCCACCAACCACCGGGATGCCCGGCATCAGAACATTTTAGGCATTCCCTCGGACTCCGCGAACACTGTGTACTGGTAAGTACAACACAACCAACTAACAGCATAACACACAGCTGTCTGTGTGGGTCGCTACAATATATTTAAAACCAAATACTTTTGTACTTTTACAGAAGTAGCATGTTACTGGGTGACTTTCAATTTTGCTCAATTATGACAATTGGATACTTTTTCCCACCACTGATAAATCTATTTCTTGTTTGTTAGCTGGTTGTATTAAACTAAAACATGTTATTGTATTTGTTTGTTACTGTCTATTTTGAATAAAAACCTGTCTGAAGTCTGGTAAGACTTTTGAAAGTGGTTCTTTGAGGAACCTTTTTCAACTGGAAAGGTTCTGGTGGTGTAACAACCCAAAAGATTCTTCCAGGCACCTTTAGTTCTAAGAATGTAGGGACACTAAATACCTGAGGCTGGCAAAAAACTGAAGCTGCAGGTTTTGTTTTATGAGGCTGCTGTGGGGTCTGTAGCAGTGATCAGTAGTCCTAAGGCATCGATCCGTCATAAGGAATATGGTGGAGGATGTTAAAAGCAGTGATTTTTGTGGGCCAAGGCCGCGTTTCCCTTTTCCCTCTGCATTAACTGTCAAGGTAGGGATTCTAATGGATCGTTTGACGTACAGGCGCTGGGTGTGGAGGAATCTTCCTGTCTCAGCAAAATAACCCATCTCTGAGTTGACCCTGGCATGATCCACATAGAGCTGTCTGTCACAAGCAGAGATGTCTGTGGAGTGCTAATTTGCTTACCATTTGGCCTCCTATACCATATTGCAGATGATTCTATCCTCATTAGCATAAACATGCAGGTGTTTGTCTCGCTCTCGCTCTCTGTGTGTGCACACGTGTTTACTCACATTTACGTGAAAGTGTATGTGGGTTCGTGCCTCCCCGTGGGTGTCAGAGCTATGGGGTGTCTCGTATAAATGACGTCACCAGACAGAGATGAAGGACCTATGCAGCGCTAGTGACGGCCTGACCATAATGACTTGATAATAGGCGGATTACAACTAGCCACATGTAGCCTCTTATACCCTGGGGAGAGAGACTGATGAATAGGGGTTAAATGGCAGCATTCTCCACACATGTACACACATGCACTCACTCATCCACCACACACGCGCACAGACACGCACACACAAATGTCATATGTTGAGAAATGGTATGAGCCTCTAGCCAGGCTGCTAAGGGCAGCTCTTCATCTTGCCAACAGCCCTGGTATTGTTTTATTGCCATATACAAAATAGTGAAGCAATTACATGCCTGTTGCCAGAAGCAAAGGAGGAGAGGAGAGAGACATTGATGAGTGGTGGGGTAGAGCACCATTCAGTGGAACTCTCATTCTCCTTTCCTCCTTTCTTCCGTCTTCCCTCCTTTCTTTCTCTTCTCCACCTTTTCTTTTAAACGGAGTCCCTCTGGGAAAGAGACAACGGTCTCTACCTCTCCGCACCCCTCTTTCTCTCTCTCCCTCTCTTTCTCTCTCTTTCTCTCCCTCTTCCCTCTCTTTACTTCTTTCCCTTTCTCTCACCCTCTCTTCCATCTTCTGAGTGATTGCTCTTTCTTCTTTCTCTGACAGAGGCACAGAAACCCCCTCTGGGTGAGCTCCTCCTTTTGAGAAGCAAAATACCAATCCACCTTCCTCCTTCACTCTACTGTATTTAGTGCCCTTCCTCCCCGCCCCCTCATCTCCATCCCTAATTTATTTGTACTTTAACGAGTGTTCCACCTTTCCCTCTCCGGATTTACCCTCCAACGTTTCCTCTCAATAGCAAACCTCCGCCTGTGAGCGCAAGTGAACAATTCCAAATCCCTGAGTCCCATAGAGAGCAGCAACCGCTATACAACATGGAACATTTGAACAAATAACCTTTGCACCTCGGCAGCAAACAACAGAGTGTGAGCAGCCTCGGCAATAGGTGTCAAATAAATAGCTCAGGCAGCTCAGCTGCTAAGTGATGTTTCTCTGTACCGCGTTGAATAATGTATCATGTAGACATTGATCCATGTTCCGTTTTTTATGACACGGTGTGAGGAGTAGGGCGCTTCTCAAATGGCACTCTATTCCCCATGGTGCACTACTTTTGACCAGGGCCCATAGGGTGCACTATATAGGGAATAGGGTGCCATTTGGGATACAGGCTGTGTGCAGCCAGCTCACCACTGTTGTAAAATAAGAGCCCTGTGTGTATTCACTGTTTCGGTATACAGAGCAAAGTAACTCATATAGTCAAGATGATACAGTGTGTTTGATTGGAGACCATTACCATGGGTTCCTGTGGGCTAGTGACCATGGGGTACCCATATACTGTATGGACTATAGAATATGTATAGGCCTTAACCCTGTAAAGAACTGTAGAATATAGAATGAACTATGGAATACTTACAGCCTATATCCTGGAAGGCATAGTAGAATACAGTAGATTATACAGTAGATCACAATAGAATACAGCAGTCCAAATCTGATCTTTTTTCCACTAATTTGTCTTTTACCAATCATGTCAGATCTTTTCACATCAGATATTTTTCAAAGCTTATCTGATTGGTCAAAAGACCAAAGAGTGAAACAAATCAGAATTGTGCTGCCTGTTGTAAAGTCATGGAATATGTACAGGTGTTTTACTAGGAAAGACTGAATAGCCAAGTTATTAGTATCTATTCCAGTCTTAGCATACCTCTGACCAGAACATGTCATTGTGGCCTGAATCATCGTATACAGCCATGACTGAAAACATGGTCAACAACATCCTCCATCCATCCATTCATTCATTCCTTTCTTTCTTCACCTCAGATCTCATTAAAGTGTTGTTGACAGAGTAGCGGTGACTATCCCTGTTAGATTAATCATGTCCTATACAGCTTTTCTGAGCTCTGCAGAAACAACTCAATACTGTAGCCAGCATCACAATCCAATGCCTTCTCTAAGCTGTGGAGTCAGTAGCCCGCATTACTACTCAATGCCTGCTCTCTTCTGCTCCGAAGTTAATTCTGAAGTTCATTATGGTACTTAGCTTCAATGAAGCTGGCCTCTTGCCTCCGCAGCCTCCCCCTGTCGACAGTGTTGTGTGAATGCTGGAACAACCTTGAAGAGAGTAGCAGAGAGCTGTGGGTGCATTCTGGAGTGACCGTGGAGTGACAAAGTGGCTTTTTACTCTGCGGTTTCTAGGCAACGTGTTGCGCTCCAGGAAAATGGCTCTCACGGACGCGGTTCAAGAGCACCATGCGGTTTCTTCTGTGGACTCGACCCATGCAGCATAAAGACTTGTGTGAATACTGTGGCAGAAGCTATAGCTCTTCAAGACTTTAAGTAATGGGAATAGTTATTTTTGACTTTTTTTCCCTGGAAGAGATTCAAAAAGAGCTTGCCGTTAAAATCTGACACCGAAAACAAAGACATTTACTTTATGTTGCAGAAACCCAACACAACATGACACAAAAAGAAAGGAGGACCAAGGAGGACGAATTAAAATGCCTTTGTTTGTATGGCGTGTTCAATAGAAAATCTGACGCGTTTCCCCTGCATGGCCTTCATCAGGGAGTACAAAGAAATGATAATACAATGTCTTCTTTTGAACAGCTTTTTCAAATCAACCCTAATTAGAAAAGCGATTGGTTACCAAATTGATTGGACAACATCTAGTAAGCAATACTATACACATTAAAATATGTTTTACTCCAAGCTAGAAGCATCAGAACGCCTAGAAAGGTAGTTCTAACCTTAAATATCAGTGGGCAAAGTACCAATGAAAAGGAAAGCAATCTATTCCATAGTACACTAGAACACAGCAAACATGGACAACACGACACATTATTCGAAGTAACTCTTTCCTAAACCAACCAACTTTTCCATGAAGTCTAAAATGGTGGAGAGGAAGAAGAGGAGAGTGTGCAGAGAGATTACAGAAGTTTTGGGGGCTGGATTAGACTCAGGAGTGTTTGAAGTACAGGAGAAAACACAAGCTGGGTTTCAGGGCAAAACTTTGACAAAACTGTCAATCCTGTGGAGAAGCAAAGCCAGCGAGGGAGGATGAGAGAAGGGGAGAGGGAATGAGAGTGCAATGGAAAGAGAGAGAAAGGGGAAGAGAGAAGTGAAAAGGACGAGAGAGAAGGTAAGAGGGAGCTGGTGGAGGGAAGCAAGAACGAGAGAGAGGGCGAGAGCCGAGAGAGAGGAGAGGGAGAGAGAGTTGAAAAGAAGACGGTTTACAGATTTCTCTGTTATAAAAGGGAAGAGGGGAGGATGCTTGGTGGAGATAAGAGGAGGAAGTTGATTAAAGTCGGAGACGAGGAAGAACAGAGGAGGCTGTATTTAGCATTCAGGCAGCATTGTAAAGGCTTATTTTCATGCTCCACTTTATTAAAATGAAGATGTCTGGAGGGTCTCTGATGTAGCTGAGCTGCATTAGATCGCTGAACACCACTGACTTATGATTAGAGCCACCATGCTCTGTCATATTATCAATCTGCTCACATCTGATTATGCGAGGATCTGACCCAACACTTAAGGGGACAATCTTTAACATTGTTCCAGGGCACATGTTGACAACCCCTTAAAGATTAAACAAACTATATCTATATATGTTTTCGTACAGCTCTCCATTAAGTTAATTTGTAACATCTATATGTAAACAAGAAAAATATCTACTCTGGCCTAGATAATGAAGTTATTTAGTTTATGGCGTGACATGAGGATTTGGCTGTAGAATGCTGTAATGCGGCCAGTCAAAATGTGAATGGCCGATTGTGTGTGTATGTGTGCAAGTGCTTGAGTGTGTGCACATTTGTGTGTGTGTGTGTTCAGCTGGCTGGATGTGTTAAGGAGTCTCCAGTCACATTCTGGCTGTTCCTCCTCTCTCTTCACACCACTAATTATTCCCCTGCCTGCCTCCCATTCTCTTACACCTTTAATATGAACACTACCTTGCCACCCAGACGTGAGAGGCAAAAGAAAAGGAGAGAATATTATATCAGAAAACACAGAGATTGCATCCCAAATGGCACCCTATTCCTTATAGTGAA
Organism: Oncorhynchus mykiss; assembly: GCF_013265735.2. Lineage (NCBI taxonomy): Eukaryota > Metazoa > Chordata > Actinopteri > Salmoniformes > Salmonidae > Oncorhynchus > Oncorhynchus mykiss. The sequence continues at coordinate 29,548,356 of NC_048585.1, read as the reverse complement.
CTACTTTTAAGCAGAGCCCTATGGGTCCTAGTCACATGTGGTGCACTACACTTTTCAACCAGCGAGTATCCTGTAGTGTACTGTATATTGTACATTCCTGAGCACTAATATAAAATATTCATAAAGAGAGTGTGAAGGGAGGTACGGATAGGGGGGGATAAAAGCTTAACTGGTTGATACCTTCGGAGTGTGATTTTAGTGAGTAAAATTAATGAATAAAGTGGGAAACAAGGCGGGTGGAGAGCCAGTGGAGGGAGAGAGCGGAGCCGCCTGCAGGTCCCCAGGGGTGCTCCCTGCCTCCCTGCGTGCGCCCACTGACTAATGGGCTGCCGTTGCCATGGAAACGCTGTATGAGCGAGGGGGGAGCACCACACCGACGATGGTTACAACGCAGCTTGCTGCCTCTCCTTTCCATCCTGGCTCGCCCTTACCCCCCTCCCCCCCCCCCCCCCTCTTCTTCCTCTTCTTCCCATCCCCTACACCTTGAGCCACAGGCAGGCAGGCAATTAGGCAGGCAGCCATCAACCTATAAGGAGAAAGTGGAAGTGTCAGCTATGTGTTTGCCTCACTCACCCTTTTTTCTCTCCTTCTCTCTTTCTCTGCCTTTTAACTGCAGGCAGACACAGTCACATAATGTAGTGGTTTAAAGGGTGAAGATTATTCTATGTTCTGTTATCCCTCCTTTTGAAAGCTCTCACTGATGCCAATGCTCACAGGTTGAGGTTGGTATATTACAGAGCTCAGTCTCCATATAGTAACGTACAGTAGGTATGGAGAAACACTTGACTGGTTCAAAGGGTGAAGAGGGTTTCTGTGTTTGTTATTCCCTACTGAGTGAAGAGTGGTATTATGAATAGGGTTGCACAGTTTGGGGAATATTTAGAGGTGGAAACTTTCTGTGGGAATTAGCGGGAATATATGGAAATATATGCAAATTAATAATAATACCATTTGAATGTAAATGTTTTTTTGCATTGGATATGTTTAACATATCATATGGAGACCGAAACACAAACCTTTTACCTTATCATAAGTAGACATAATTGCAAATTATTAAATCCTTCCAATAGAAATAAAAAACAACCATTTAGTCACAAATTGAACTTTAATTTAATGAGTTGACTCTTCATATGGCATGATTTCACTGAACAACAAAAGAAAGGGAATATTGAATGATCCCCAATGATCCATCGCATCTCCCAAAAACGTTTTCAACATACATACAGTGGGGCAAAAAAAGTGTTTAGTCAGCCACCAATTGTGCAAGTTCTCAAACTTAAAAAGATGAGAGGTCTGTAATTTTCATCATAGGTACACTTCAACTATGACAGACAAAATGAGAAAGAAAATAACATTGTAGGATTTTTTATGAATTTATTTGCAAATTATGGTGGAAAATAAGTATTTGGTCAATAACAAAAGTTAATCTCAATACTTTGTTATATACCCTTTGTTGGCAATGACAGAGGTCAAACGTTTTCTGTAAGTCTTCACAAGGTTTTCACACACTGTTGCTGGTATTTTGGCCCATTCCTCCATGCAGATCTCCTCTAGAGCAGTGATGTTTTGGGGCTGTTGCTGGGCAACACAGACTTTCAACTCCCTCCAAAGATTTTCTATGGGGTTGAGATCTGGAGACTGGCTAGGCCACTCCAGGACCTTGAAAAGCTTCTTACGAAGCCACTCCTTCGTTGCCCGGGCGGTGTGTTTGAGATCATTGTCATGCTGAAAGACTCAGCCATGTTTCATCTTCAATGTCCTTGCTGATGGAAGGAGGTTTTCACTCAAAATCTCACGATACATGGCCCCATTCATTCTTTCCTTTACACGGATCAGTCGTCCTGGTCCCTTTGCAGAAAAACAGCCCCAAAGCATGATGTTTCCACCCCCATGCTCCACAGTAGGTATGGTGTTCTTTGGATGCAACTCAGCATTCTCATCTGACCATATGACATTCTCCCAATCTTCTTCTGGATCATCCAAATGCTCTCTAGCAAACTTCAGACGGGCCTGGACATGTACTGGCTTAAGCAGGGGGACACGTCTGGCACTCCAGGATTTGAGTCCCTGGCGGCGTAGTGTGTTAATGGTGGTAGGCTTTGTTACTTTGGTCCCAGCTCTCTGCAGGTCATTCACACGTGTGGTTCTGGGATTTTTGCTCACCGTTCTTGTGATCATTTTGACCCCACGGTGTGAGATCTTGCGTGGAGCCCCAGATCGAGGGAGATTATCAGTGGTCTTGTATGTGTTCCATTTCCTAATAATTGCTCCCACAGTTGATTTCTTCAAACCAAGTTGCTTATCTATTGCAGATTCAGTCTTCCCAGCCTGGTGCAGGTCTACAATTTTGTTTCTGGTGTCCTTTGACAGCTCTTTGGTCTTGGCCATAGTGGAGTTTGGAGTGTGACTGTTTGAGGTTGTGGACAGGTGTCTTTAATACTGATAACAAGTTCAAACAGATGCCATTAATACAGGTAACGAGTGGAGGACAGAGGAGCCTCTTAAAGAAGAAGTTACAGGTCTGTGAGAGCCAGAAATCTTGCTTGTTTGTAGGTGACCAAATACTTATTTTCCACCATAATTTGCAAATAAATTCATAAAAAATCCTACAATGTGATTTTCTGGATTTGTTTTCTCATTTTGTCTGTCATAGTTGAAGTGTACCTATGATGAAAATTACAGGCCTCTCTCATCTTTTTAAGTGGGAGAACTTGCACAATTGGTGGCTGACTAAATAGTTTTAGTCAGCCACTGTATGTAAAATGATAGTCTAGAAATCAGAGCTTTGGTTGTCTTCCTCTCAGGCTTCAATGTCTTCTCCCTGGACCTCCTCAATGTCCACCTCTTGAACATCAGACTCTGATGCCTCATCTTCACTCTCACTTTCCAACCTTGTTGCGGATGGCTCAGGCTCAAAAAGTCTCAACCCTTGTATTGGTCAGCCTGTTGCGGGCTTTGGTGTGTGTGCTCCCAAACAACGACCAGTAGCCCTCTGAGGTGGCTGATGTTGGTGGAATTTGGAGGATGATGGAGGCAACAGGGGAAAGAGCCTCAGATCCACAAAGTCCCTTTTTCCAAGTGGCTGAAGAGATATGTTGGCACGACTGCCATATTGCATCTCCATCCCAAAGCCCTTGCTTGTAAGTATACTTCGCCAGACTGCCAAGAACCTTACTGTCATCCAGGCCAAGGTGGCGAGACATGATAGTGATTACACCATAGGCCTTGTTGATCTCTGCACCAGACAGGATGCTCTTGCCAGCATACTTGGGGTCCAACATGTACGCTGCAGCGTGTATGGACTTCAGACAAAAGTCTTCAAGCATTTTGATGTATTTCAGAACTGCAGTTTCCTCTGCTTGGAGCGACAGTGAAGTGTGCAGGGCAGTACGGATTTCTTCTCTTACATGTCTGAACATCAGACAGGATGACATTCTCTCCCTCAATCAGTGCAATGGCTACCGCTATATGTTTTAGGAGTTTCAGACTGCTTACCACTCTCTCCCCAAATACATCATCCAGGAGGATCCTCTTGATGGGGCTGTCCATATTGGCAGACTGTGAAATGACAAGTTCTTGGGGAGACTCCTCCCCCTCCAGGAGACTGTCAAACAGGATGGCAACACCACCCCAACGGGTGTGCTGCAGCTTCAATGTGCTGCTCTTATTCTTCTGACTTTGCTTGGTGAGGTAGATTGCTGCTATAACTTGATGACCCTTCAAATGCCTAACCATTTCCTTGACTCTTTTGTAAAGTCTATCCATTGTTTTCAGTGCCATGATGTCCTTGAGGAGCAGATTCAATGCATGAGCAGCACAGCCAATGGGTGTGACATGAGGGTAGGACTCCTCCACTTTAAACCAAGCAGCCTTCATGTTCACAGCATTTTCTGTCACCAGTGCAAATACCTTCTGTGGTCCAAGGTCATTGATGACTGCCTTCAGCTCATCTGCAATGTAGAGACCGGGGTGTCTGTCTCTTGTGTCTGTGCTCTTGTAGAATACTGGTTGAGGGGTGGAGATGATGTAGTTTGTAATTCCTTGCCCACAAACATTCAACAACCTATCAGAGATGATTGAAATACAGTCTGCTTTCTCTATGATTTTCTTGACCTTCACTTGAACTCTGTTGAACTCTGCATCCAGCAAATGAGTAGATCAAGCATATCTGGTTGGAGGGGTGTATGCTGGGTGAAAAACATTCAGAAATCTCTTTCAATACACATTGCCTGTAAGCATCAGAGGTGAACCAGTTGCATACACAGCTCGAGCAAGACATTCATCAGCATTTCTTTGACTACGTTCCTCCATTGAGTCAAAAAAAACTTCTGATTCCAGGAGGACCATTGAGCTGTTGCTATTGATAATGTGTCTGATTCATCATTTTCACCTCGAATAGAAATAGAGGGACTTTTTTCAGAGGTTGTGAGTACTGAGGGAACTTAATTCACTTTGCCAGATGATTCTGCATCTTTGTTGCATTTTTCACATGATTTGGCACAGTATTTGCAAATGTACATAGCTTTTCCTTCTACATTTTGGGGTGGCAGGGTAGTCTAGTGGTTAGTGTCGGACTAGTAACCGCAATAGTTGCAAGTTCAAATCACAGAGCTGACAAGGTACAAATCTGTTGATTCTGCCCCTGAACACGCAGTTAACCCACTGTTTCTAGGCTGTCATTGAAAATAAGAATTTGTTCTTAATTGACTAGCCTAGTTAAATAAAGGTAAAATAAATTAGCTGCAGGGAAATGTCTCCACACATCACATAGTGCCAGTGGTATTTTCCTGTAAAGATTAGAAAAAAATGGGGGGAAAAGCAACTACTATTCCATATACAGATAAATAGTTAAGCAGTTAGATTAAACAGCTTCTTTGTAAGACAAATGTTTTAAAGTGAAACATGTATGGAAACACTCCTCAGTTAGCAGGCTCAAGCAAGCTAAAACCCACATGGTAGCTAAAACTAACTAACAGAAGTTGTTAACAAGTTAGAAATGATTTAAACACACTTTGTACGTCATATAAAAATATTCACCCCACCCAGTATTGTAATCAGAACTTACCAGAAAGCATGTAGTCCTTGGCTTAGACAGTGTAGTAGTGTGGGCTCAATAGCATCTCATTAGTGTGCAAGATCTTGAGAATAAGCTGTACATGTGTTGGAAGAATGCACTGTGCATGCAGAGGGTTGTAATTCCATTGAATTGGGGATAGACCTAGAATTGCCTTGTGTATCCCACAAAAATAGGTTCACTGTTAACTTTAACTGTTAACTTTTAACTGTTAACTTTTTTGGGAGTGACACTAAGAGGTCTGTCAGCTATCTGTCTGACACTGAAAGGATTTTAGAGAGTAAACACAGTTTTGTGAGTAAAAAGCGAGGTTTTGTAAAGTAAATAAGTAAAAATACTTTGAAATACTATACATCAGTGCATTTTGTAGTTTAGTTAGTTAATGTAGATTGTATTTTTTGGGGTACATGGAGTTTACTATTTACATTTTTGAATACTTTTACTTTTACTCCACTATATTCCTAAAGAACATATATACTTTTTACTCCCATACATTTTCCCTGACACCCAAAAGTTTTTGTTACATTTCGAATGTTTAGCAGGAAAGGAACATGGTCCAATTAACACAGTATCAAGAAAATACGCGGTCATCCCAACTGCCTCTGATCTAGCGGACTCACTAACACAAATGCTTTATTTGTATTTGATGTCTGAGTGTTGGAGTGTTCCCCTGGCTATCCGTAAATTAATTAAAAAAACTATTCAATTGTGCAATCTGGTTTTCTTAATATACACCTAGAAAAAATTATACCAAAAGGGTTCTGCAGTTTTCCCAATAGGAGAAAAGTTTTTGGTTCCAGGAAGAACCTTTTTTGGTTCCAGGTAGAACTCTTTTGGGTTCCTCGGTGGAAAGGGTTCTACGTGGAACCCAAAAGGATTCTACCTGGAACCAAAAGGGGTTCTTCAAAGGGTTATTCTATGGGGACAGCCAAAGAACCCTTTCAGTTCTAGGTGGCACCTTTTTTTCTAAGAGTGTAAAGTACCATTTGATTTGCTTAATATAAATGTTAACCTGTTAGTGATCCCTTCGCTCGCTAATCCCTTTAGCAGGATCGATTTGACAACATCCAGTGAAATTGCAGAGCGCCAAATTCAAACTACAGAAATATCATTATTCAAGATTCACGAAAATATAAGTGTAATACATCAAAATAAAGCTTAACTTCTTGTTAATCCAGTGTCAGATTTCAAAAAGGCTTTACGGCGAAAGCAGACCATGTGATTATCTGAGGACAGCACCCCGCAAAACAAACACATGAAAATCATTTTCAACCTGACGACACAAAAGTCAGAAATGACGATATAATTACATGCCTTACCTTTGACAATCTTCTTCTATTGGCAATCCAAAATGTCCCAGAAACATCACAAATGGTCCTTTTGCTCGATAATGTCCTTCTTTATATCCCCAAAATGTCAATTTATTTGGCGCGTTTGATTCAGAAATACACCGGTTCCAACTCGCCCAACATGACTACAAATGATCTAATAAGTTACGTGTAAACTTGGTCCAAACATTTCAAACAACGTTCCTCACCTTAGTTTGGATATCCTAAAACGTAAATAATCTATAAAATTTAAGACGGGATAAACTGCTTCCAATACCGGATAAAAACAACGTGGAGCGCGTTCCAGTTCACGCGCACCAAAATACTAGAGACTTTCAGAGTGACACTTACAAAGAACAGCCATACTTCTTTATTTCTCAAAAGAAAAACATCAACCAATTTCTAAAGACTGTTGACATCTAGTGGAATCCATAGGAACTGCAACCAGGTTCCTATTAAATAGGTCTTCCCATAGAAACCATCGGGAAATACTATGACCTCAATTTTTTTCCCCCCTGGATGGTTTGTCCTCGGGGTTTTGCCTGCCAAATCAGTTCTGTTATACTCATAAATATTATTTTAACAGTTTTAGAAACTTTAGAGTGTTCTATCCAGATCTACTGCATAATTATATGCATATCTTAGCTTCTGGGCATGAGTAGCAGGCAGTTTACTTTGGGCACGCTTTTCATCCGGACGTGAAAATACTGCCCCCTATCCCTAAGAAGTTATAAATGATTTATAAAATGTACTTTAACTTTTGATATTTAAGTACATTTTAGCATATACTATTTATTTTAATACTTACAGTAAGTATTTTTTAAACCAGATATTTTTCGACTTTAACTCAAGTTTTATTTTACTGGGGGACTTTTACTTTTAACTTGAGTCATTTTTGATGAAGGTATCTTTACTTATACTTAAGTATGCCAATTGGGTACTTTTGCCACTACTGCACATAGTCATGCAGAGTGCACACATGTATGTGTACACACGCACAAATTCACGCATACACATACACATGCACACACAAACAGACACAAGCACACTCCCACATAAGCAAATGTAAATGCAGTTCATGCTACTAAATGGAATGATGTCAGAGTGGAGTGTGACAATACTAGAGACAGAGGCCATCTCACACTCTTACCTCTCACTCTGGTCACAGTAATGTGTGTTCGTCCATTTCCACAGTGCTGCACCTTAGATACCAAGTCGCTTACCCAAAGGTCAGAGTCTCTCCATTACATCTCTACCTTCTGTCCAGAATGGTAGACTTTCTATTTATGAGTTGGTAAACAAGACATGGAAAATACAAGATTGGTTACAAATGTCACCCGTTGAAATATCAATGCAGTGAGAATAGGATCGATACCAGGCATATTGTTGATAAAGTCCTGCTGTTCTTTCTAAAGAGCTGTTTGCGTCATCGTAGACTCCAAACCATTATTTTATACCATGTGACCAACACCAGTATGGGGAGGGAAGAGTTCAGTATGGAACCTTTCTGGGTTGAAACGTTTTACATTAACATCTGTTTTGGGGAAAACTCCTTTTTTCCTCTAACCTAATCTCTCTCTCTCAATTTTGTATTTATTCCTAGTCTCTCTCTCTCTCTCTCTCTACTCTACTCTACTCTACTCTACTCCTCTGTGTGCACTACAGGGCCAGTGGTCCTCTGTCTAGATGGATGACATTTAATGGATGTCTCTCATCAGAATGTTAAAAGAGCCCCACAGCCAAACAGGAGGGAGGGAGGGAAAGAGAGAGTGGAGAGGGGGGCTGAGAGAGGGAGGAATTGATAGCAATAGAGTGACTGGAAGGGGGAAGGAGGAAAAGGGCTTGAGCGAGCGAGAAAACGATGGTGGGTAAGAGAAGAGATAGGGAACTCTATTGTTTTAATTACGAGAAATTTGTGTATGGAAAATAGTTGTTTCTGAATATGCTTCCAACGGCTGAATCTGATATGCCCCTGTCTCGTTAGTCTTTCAGCTCTGTGTAATGGACTTCCTTGCACAAGCTTTGCATACAGAAGTCAATTCTTAATGGGTTACATATATATATATATATATATATATATATATATATATATATATATATATATATATATATATTTATATATATATATATATATTTATATATATATATATATTTATATTTATATTTAAATACTGAGGAGGCTGGTTTTCTTTATTTCCTCAAGAGCTTTCTGACAATGCAGTAGCGGTGAAATACTCCGTTAAGATAAGGGCCACACACAATGCCTCTATTCAGACAACATCGCCTCGGCTCTGCATTCACCTCGGTTTGCATTCACAGCTTATGTAGAGGAAGGCAAGGATGTTTTCCCTGGCAGGTGTAGTAATGCATTTCCTAGAAGTAGGGTTGGACAGTGGAATGGAACACTAATTGTATGTAGTCCAAGGTGCTGACTCACTATTCCAACCCTCTCTCCCTCTCCTCTGTTCTCCCTTTCCTCCCTTCTCCCTCTCTCCCCTTCCTTCTTTATTGACCATGTTGTCCAGTAATGTATTTATTTATTGGATGAAAAGTCCCCTCTGAGCGAACAGGGGTGTTTTCTTCCCGCCAACCAATACTTGCTCAGCGTGAATATTGATTGGTTTAGACTATGAAACAATCCCGTAGTTTGCTCGCTCTGACCTGCGGGTCAACTGGCAGGACAATAGCTGCAGTGCTCACACTAACACATCTCATCCTGTATTCTGAGCTGATATAGAGAGAGAGAGGCCGATACCCGCTAATGATCAAAATCCAGAAAAGAGCCGTTAAATTCTACAACCACCTAAAAGGAAGCGATTCCCAAACCTTCCATAACAAATCCATCACCTACAGAGAGGTAAACCTGGGGAAGAGTGCCCTAAGCACGCTGGTCCTGGGGCTCTGTTCACAAACACACCCCACAGAGCCCCAGAATAGCAACACAATTAAACCCAACCAAATCATGAGAAAACAAATCTTTCTTTCTCTCTCTCGGAGGACCTGAGCCCTAGGACCATGCCTCAGGACTACCTGGCATGATGACTCCTTGCTGTCCCCAGTTCACCTGGCCGTGCTGCTGCTCCAGTTTCAACTGTTCTGCCTGTGATTATTATTATTTCACCATGCTGGTCATTTATGAACATTTGAACATCTTGGCCATGTTCTGTTATAATCTCCACCCGGCACAGCCAGAAGAGGACTTGCCACCCCTCATAGCCTGGTTCCTCACTAGGTTTCTTCCTAGGTTTTGGCCTTTCTAGGGAGTTTTTCCTAGCCACCGTGCTTCTACACCTGCATTGCTTGCTGTTTGGTGTTTTAGGCTGGGTTTCTGTACAGCACTTTGAGATATCAGCTGATGTACGAAGGGCTATATAAATACATTTGAATTGATTTGATCCACAAAGAATTCGAAAACAAACCCAATTTTGAAGTACCACAGTGTGCCATCACAGCAACAAGATTTGTCACCTGTTGTCACCTGTTGCGACGTTCCAAGATGGCGTAGCAGTAGGACGTGTTGTCGTGTTCCTTGTATATATCGTTTGTTTTCGTTTCGTTTTCTTCACATATCTTTAAAACTTTTTGCTGAACCTCAACTTCTTCTAAATACTCTCCTGCAACCCGCCTCACCCAACGTAGCTTTTTTTCCTAAAGTATTTATATTTACTTCGGATCTGGAACCCCTCAACTGAAGCTAGCCAACTAGCAAACTAACTACCAGCTTCAGCAAAACATTGCTAGCGGTCTTCAGCTAACCGGTCAGCTAACCGGTCATCAGCTAACCTTTAGCTCGGAAAGCTCTCGCCAGTTCGAACAACGCGACTCTAACCAGAGCATAACGGACCTATCTATTATTTTATTTTTATTTTTCACCCCCGGATTCCCATCGCAAACGGAACATTTTGAGCTCCTGGGCTACAATATCCAGACCCACGACCGGTCCATTGATGTCACCGCATGAAGAGGAATAAACAGACTCCCCCCATCGCGACGTCTCCAAAGGCTAACTCTCTAGCCCTTGCTATCTCCTTGCTTGCAAATTCGGCCTGCTAACTGCTAGCTTGTTTAGCCCGGTCCGCTAACTGCTACCGTGTTTAGCACCGTCTACTAACTGTTAGCTTGTTAGCACAGGCCTGCTAACCATCTGAATCGCCGCGTCCCAAACACTCACTGAACCCATATTTACTTTCTATCCCTTTTCGATTTTTTATTTGTTTATGCCTTCCGGTAACCTGCCTCACCCAATGTGATACGGAACCGCTATTATCTTTACATTTTTAGAACACACTCAAGAACCTTCAGAAGCTAACCAGCTAACTGGCTACAAGCTATTTAGTCATTGTTAGTTTTCTAACCTGGATAACACTCGCCAGTCCAGCTTCCCTGCCCCATCCACCGCTGCCCCTTGGACACTGATCACTTGGCTACATAGCTGATGCATGCTGGACTGTCCATTAATTCACGGTAATCCATTCTGCTTGTTTATGTTTTATCTGTCGGCCCCAGCCGCATTTAGGCTCTGTGTGTAGTTAATCCGACCCTCTCTGCCTAATCAATCGCCATTCTACCTGCTGTTGTTGTGCTAGCTGATTAGCTGTTGTTGTCTCACCTACTGTTTTAGCTAGCTCTCCCAATTCAACACCTGTGATTACTGTATACCTTGCTGTATGTCTCTCTCAAATGTCAATATGCCTTGTATACTGTTGTGCAGGTTAGTTATCATTGTTTTAGTTTACAATGGAGCCCCTAGTTCCACTCTTTATACCCCTGATACCTCCTTTGTCCCACCCCCCACACATGCGGTGACCTCACCCATTACAACCAGCATGTCCAGAGATACAACCTCTCTCATCATCACCCAGTGCCTGGGCTTACCTCCGCTGTACCCGCACCCCACCATACCCCTGTCTGCGCATTATGCCCTGAATATATTCTACCATGCCCAGAAACCTGCTCCTCTTATTCTCTGTCCCCAACGCCCTAGGCGACCAGTTTTGATAGCCTTCAGCCGCACCCTCATACTACTCCTTCTCTGTTCCGCGGGTGATGTGGAGGTAAACCCAGGCCCTGCATGTCCCCAGGCACCCTCATTTGTTGACTTCTGTGATCGAAAAAGCCTTGGTTTCATGCATGTCAACATCAGAAGCCTCCTCCCTAAGTGTGTCTTACTCACTGCTCTAGCACACTCTGCTAACCCTGATGTCCTTGCCGTGTCTGAATCCTGGCTCAGGAAGGCCACCAAAAATTCTGAGATTTCCATACCCAACTATAACATCTTCCGTCAAGATAGAACTGCCAAAGGGGGAGGAGTTGCAGTCTACTGCAGAGATAGCCTGCAAAGTAATGTCATACTCTCCAGGTCCATACCCAAACAGTTCGAACTACTAATTTTGAAAATTACTCTCTCCAGAAATAAGTCTCTCACTGTTGCCGCCTGCTACCGACCCCCCTCAGCTCCCAGCTGTGCCCTGGACACCATTTGTGAATTGATCGCCCCCCATCTAGCTTCAGAGTTTGTTCTGTTAGGTGACCTAAACTGGGATATGCTTAACACCCCGGCAGTCCTACAATCTAAGCTAGATGCCCTCAATCTCACTCAAATCATCAAGGAACCCACCAGGTACAACCCTAACTCTGTAAACAAGGGCACCCTCATTGACGTCATCCTGACCAACTGGCCCTCCAAATACACCTCCGCTGTCTACAACCAGGATCTCAGCGATCACTGCCTCATTGCCTGTATCCGCTACGGAGCCGCAGTCAAACGACCACCCCTCATCACTGTCAAACGCTCCCTAAAACACTTCTGTGAGCAGGCCTTTCTAATCGACCTGGCCCGGGTATCCTGGAAGGACATTGACCTCATCCCGTCAGTTGAGGATGCCTGGTCTTTCTTTAAAAGTAACTTCCTCACCATTTTAGATAAGCATGCTCCGTTCAAAAAATGCAGAACTAAGAACAGATATAGCCCCTGGTTCACTCCAGACCTGACTGCCCTCGACCAGCACAAAAACATCCTGTGGCGGACTGCGCTAACATCGAATAGTCCCCGCGATATGCAACTGTTCAGGGAAGTCAGGAACCAATACACACAGTCAGTCAGGAAAGCTAAAGCCAACTTCTTCAGGCAGAAGTTTGCATCCTGTAGCTCCAACTCCAAAAAGTTCTGGGACACTGTGAAGTCCATGGAGAACAAGAGCACCTCCTCCCAGCTGCCCACTGCACTGAGACTAGGTAACATGGTCACCACCGATAAATCCATGATTATCGAAAACTTCAACAAGCATTTCTCAACGGCTGGCCATGCCTTCCGCCTGGCTACTCCAACCTCGGACAACAGCTCCCCCCCCCCCGCAGCTACTCGCCCAAGCCTCTCCAGGTTCTCCTTTACCCAAATCCAGATAGCAGATGTCCTGAAAGAGCTGCAAAACCTGGACCCGTACAAATCAGCTGGGCTGGACAATCTGGACCCTCTATTCCTGAAACTATCCGCCGCCATTGTCGCAACCCCTATTACCAGCCTGTTCAACCTCTCTTTCATATCGTCTGAGATCCCCAAGGATTGGAAAGCTGCCGCAGTCATCCCCCTCTTCAAAGGGGGCGACACCCTGGACCCAAACTGTTACAGACCTATATCCATCCTGCCCTGCCTATCTAAGGTCTTCGAAAGCCAAGTCAACAAACAGGTCACTGACCATCTTGAATCCCACCGTACCTTCTCCGCTGTGCAATCTGGTTTCCGAGCCGGTCACGGGTGTACCTCAGCCACGCTCAAGGTACTAAACGATATCATAACCGCCATCGATAAAAGACAGTACTGTGCAGCCGTCTTCATAGACCTTGCCAAGGCTTTCGACTCTGTCAATCACCGTATTCTTATCGGCAGACTCAGTAGCCTCGGTTTTTCGGATGACTGCCTTGCCTGGTTCACCAATTACTTTGCAGACAGAGTTCAGTGTGTCAAATCGGAGGGCATGCTGTCCGGTCCTCTGGCAGTCTCTATGGGGGTGCCACAGGGTTCAATTCTCGGGCCGACTCTTTTCTCTGTATATATCAATGATGTTTCTCATGCTGCGGGCGATTCCCTGATCCACCTCTACGCAGACGACACCATTCTATATACTTCCGGCCCGTCCTTGGACACTGTGCTATCTAACCTCCAAACGAGCTTCAATGCCATACAGCACTCCTTCCGTGGCCTCCAACTGCTCTTAAACGCTAGTAAAACCAAATGCATGCTTTTCAACCGTTCGCTGCCTGCACCCGCACGCCTGACCAGCATCACCACCCTGGATGGTTCCGACCTTGAATATGTGGACATCTATAAGTACCTAGGTGTCTGGCTAGACTCTAAACTCTCCTTCCAGACCCATATCAAACATCTCCAATCGAAAATCAAATCAAGAGTCGGCTTTCTATTCCGCAACAAAGCCTCCTTCACTCACGCCGCCAAACTTACCCTAGTAAAACTGACTATCCTACCGATCCTCGACTTCGGCGACGTCATCTACAAAATTGCTTCCAACACTCTACTCAGCAAACTGGATGCAGTTTATCACAGTGCCATCCGTTTTGTCACTAAAGCACCTTATACCACCCACCACTGCGACTTGTATGCTCTAGTCGGCTGGCCCTCGCTACATATTCGTCGCCAGACCCACTGGCTCCAGGTCATCTACAAGTCCATGCTAGGTAAAGCTCCGCCTTATCTCAGTTCACTGGTTACGATGGCAACACCCATCCGTAGCACGCGCTCTAGCAGGTGTATCTCACTGATCATCCCTAAAGCCAACACCTCATTTGGCCGCCTTTCGTTCCAGTTCTCTGCTGCCTGTGACTGGAACGAATTGCAAAAATCGCTGAAGTTGGAGACTTTTATCTCCCTCACCAACTTCAAACATCTGCTATCTGAGCAGCTAACCGATCGCTGCAGCTGTACATAGTCTATTGGTAAATAGCCCACCCATTTTCACCTACCTCATCCCCATACTGTTTTTATTTATTTATTTTTATTTTTCTGCTCTTTTGCACACCAATATCTCTACCTGTACATAACCATCTGATCATTTATCACTCCAGTGTTAATCTGCATAATTGTAATTATTTGCCTACCTCATGCCTTTTGCACACAATGTATATATAGACTCCCCTTTTTTTCTACTGTGTTATTGACTTGTTAATTGTTTACTCCATGTGTAACTCTGTGTTGTCTGTTCACACTGCTATGCCTTATCTTGGCCAGGTCGCAGTTGCAAATGAGAACTTGTTCTCAACTAGCCTACCTGGTTAAATAAAGGTGAAATAAAAAATAAAAAAAATAAAAAAGAAAAGGTCAACCAGTGAAGAACAAACACCATTGTAAATACAACCCATATTTATGCTTATTTATTTTCCCTTTTGTACTTTAACCATTTGTACATCGTTACAACACTGTCTATATACATACTACTGTAATTTGTAATGTCTTTATTCTTTTGGAACTACTGTAAGTGGAATGTTTACTGTTAATTTTTACTGTTCATTTCACTTTTGTATATTATCTACCTCACTTGCTTTGGCAATATGAGGAGGAGGAGGAATTTAGGTTTTTGGCAATTATTGTTCCTCGTGATTACTGTGGTATAGCTAACAAAGAGACTGCATAGCAGATTGGTCTCTGGAGTATCATAGACACGATCAGAACACTAAGCTTAGATGGAAGTGAGGAAGTCTACTTGTATGTTAACAGATGTAAATAAGTAAAACGTTAGATATAAAGGGTTATCATCATCAATGCCTGTTCCTGAAAATACTACTCTCAGCAGAGATTACTTAGAGTCAATCAGCTTGGCTCTCAACTTGAGTTTTAAATGTGCTGCTAAAAAGCCTTTATTATGCCTGAATTGGAGATGTCTCTGTGGAGTAGGTGTTAATATTTGACACGCTAATATGTTTTCTATCAGCGTAGTATGTGAATAATGCAAAATGCTTGAACTGAGGATTGTCACACGACGTTCTTTATAAACTGTATTCCTGATTGTTCTCTGAATTCTGTTATTTTCCCCCAGTGGCCTATTGTATTAGTGTTTAGGCATAGGAGGAAATTAGTGTAGCAGTTACTACAGGTAGCTAGTAGCTTCTTTGAGCAGGACAAGGGGTTAAAATATGTCACATGGCTGAAAACACTTCATGCATATTGAGGGAGATGCTGTATTGTGGCTACAGGGTATCTAGTAGCATTGTTAGCATTATCGCTAACTCCTCCACTCATATCGTCGAGGCATGATGCATCTGTGAGGTGAATCAGGGGTTAATACTGTAACATCATATGCAGATGACAATATGATGGGGAATAAAGTAAGTAGGCTAAGTAATTGCCACGCTCTGAGGGATTTTATTCCGTGGTAATTTACATAATCATCATAATAATACACTAGTTCCATGCTTAAACCTTTTGTGCCGTAATGAGTGCTAATTATCATCATTATAGACCATAGAACAACATTCATTATTTTAGTGGTGCTTGCTCGCTAATGAATAATGATATTTTGATTGCATTAATGCATCTTTTTATTTATTGTGATCCGTGTAGCTACCCACTCCTTTGACTTGTTCTTAAATGGAGAGTCCACTCATCTGAATGAATCAATCAATGTACCTCCTGATAGTACAGGTTCCTTAACAATCCTCTTTGGCCATAGTGTCATTGAGCCACATTTTGGTTTGTTAATGTACAACTTATCAAGGTTGTTGACTGTAAATGACTTGGTAGATAGATGGTAATAGGTGGTAGATAGCTAATAGTGATGAATACGTTCCAAATATCAAACAATATCATCAGCCTTTTAATAACCAATGTTGTGTTGTGGTGGCCGGTGCTGTATGCAGGGTTGGGTGAAGGGGTTGTATTTAACACAGCATTTATTTTTTTTGGAGTGTAGTAATACCCTAACTCCCCAAATCCAACACAGAAAATATGTTTGAGCACCATACATACCTACTTATTACTTAAATATGATTATTTAATTAGTTGGCCTCCAAACAAGAATTAGCATATAATTGTATTAATATGGAACTGGGCCACCGACATCACGCACTAAGTAAATGTCACGTTGACTTTGTTTTCCTCATCTCCTCTCACTAATGGTCAAGTCTTTAAATCAGGTTAGTGTACACTCTTTGAACAGTTCTTTTTTCAACACATCGTGTGTCTTGTTGGGGACGACACATGTTGTGTTATTTCTAACACAATCATTGTGTTGGCACAACATGATTTGTGTATTGTCTGAGTTGGTTTCCCTGGTCTGCATATCTAACGGACACATCTAAAATCTTTCAAGAAGGATATTTTGCGTGTACATCATTTGTTTCATGTAAGATGTTGTAGGTGGAGTGCTGTATTAAAAAGTGTCTTCCCCAATCATTTACAGAATTTTAGTGGAATACAACACAATATGTGTGAAAAACATGTCTAGTTAGGGACGACACGTTCTGTTAGTTTTAACATAATCAGTGTGTTGTTAAATTTGCACAAATCATGTGTGTGCCAACACAGTGATTGTGTTAAAAGTAACACGTGTCATCCCTAACTAGACACACAGAAGTGTTAAAAAAGAAGACCACAGGTGTTATCTGTTTGAGTATCTTCAGCAGGTGTGAACCAACCAGAACTCACAGAGTTCTATACAGAGTTCTATATCTCCCATAGCTACAGCATCTCAATAACTTCCATGAAAAACTGTGGGCTTAATTTTAGGTATATTTTTCACTTGGCTTATACACTCCATGGATAGTAATTTGTAAAGGAGTTTGGTTTAAATGGTTATAATTATATTCTGCTATTAAAGTATTAATTAAAATGATTGATGGAATTAAAGTTAGGTCTATCCCCCAAAATACAGTTAGAAGGATACACTATCATCTATATTCAAGTAAACAAGCAAATCTTATTATGGTGACTGGTGAATATGTGTTTATCCTATACCCAATCTTTGGGATTAAATTATCAGTTATCGTCTCTTTGATTATGCACTTCCTGTTCATGCTCTTGATCTTATTGAATTGTGGATTGAGTATCCTCTTTCTTGTAGTGGTTTGTGAGGTTCTTCACCTCATTCAGCACGAGAAAGTATTCGCACCCCTTGACTTATTCCACATTTTGTTGTGTTACAGCCTGAATTCAAAATGGATGAAATCGTTTTTTTATTCTCACCCATCTACACAATATCCCTTAATGACAAAGTGAAAACATGTTTTTAGAAATACAGAAATACCTCATTTACATAAGTATTCACACCTCTGAGTAAATACTTTGTAGAACCACTTTTGGTGGCGATTACAGCTATGAGTCTTGCTGGGTAAGTACTGTATCTAAGAGCTTTCCACACCTGGATTGTGCAACATTGGCCCAAAATTCTTCAAGAACTGTCAAATTCATTGTTGATCATTGCTAGACAACCATTTTCATGTCTCACCATAGAACTCAGCTACTCAGGAACATGCACTGATTTCTTGGTAAGTAAGCCCAGTCTATATTTGTCTGTGTTTTAGGTTATGGTCCTGCTGAAAGGAGAATTCATATCCCAGTGTCACGCCCTGACCTTAGTTATCTTTGTTTTCTTTATTATTTTGGTTAGGTCAGGGTGTGGCAAGGGTGATATGTGTTTTACCCTGTCTAGGGTTTTTGTATGTTTATGGGGTTTCTCCAGTCTAGGTGTTTATATATCTATGGTTGCCTAGATTGGTTCTCAATCAGAGGCAGCTGTTTATCGTTGTCTCTGATTGGGGACCATATTTATGCCTTGGATAGTTTGTGTTATTTTCTATGTGTATTTGCCTGTGTCTGCACTTGTTGGGCATAGTGTCATGTTGTTTTGTATAGTGTGTTAGGTGTTCATTAAAAGAAGAATGTATTCTCATCACGCTGCACCTTGGTCTCCTCCATATGAGGAACGTGACACCCAGTGTCTGATAGAAAGCAGACTGAACTAGGTTTTCCGCTAAGATTTTGCCTGTGCTTACCATCGTTTCATTTCTTTTTATCCTGAAAAACTTCCCAGTCCTTAATGATTACAAGCATACCGATAACATGATGCAGCCACTACTATGCTTGAAAATATGGACTGGTATTTAGTAATGTGTTGTATTGGATTTGCCCCAAACGTAACACTTTGTACTCAGGACAAAATGTTAATTGCTTTGCCACATTTTTTGCAGTATTACTTTAGATCCTTTTTGCAAACACAATGCATGTTTTGTATTTTTTTTTAATTCTGTACATGCTCCCTTATTGTCACTCTGTGAATGATTAGGTTAGTATTGTAGTGCAACTGCAATGTTGTTGATCCATCCAAGTTTTTCCTATCACAGCCATCAAACTCCGTAACTGTTTTAAAGTCACCAATCCCTGATTGGTTTCCTTCCTCTCTGGCAACTGAGTTAAGAATCTTTGTAGTGACTGGCTGTATTGATAATCCAACCAAAGTGTAATTAATAACTTCACGATGCTCAAAGGGTTATTTAATGTCTTCTTTTTTTTGTACCCATCTACGAATAGGTGCCCTTTGCGAGACATTGGAAAACCTCCATGCTCTTCGTGGTTGAATCTGTGTTTGAAATGAACTTCTAAACTGAGGGACTTGACAAATGTTTACTCCTGAACTTATTTAGGCTTTCCATAACAAAAGGGTTAAATACTTAGTGAGTCAAGACATTTCAGCTCTTCAGTTTTTATTGATTTGTAAAAACATTGAAAAACATAATTCCACTTTTACATTTTGGGCTATTGTGTGTAGACCAGTGACAAAACAATCTCCATTTAATCCATTTTAAATGTGGGCTGTAGCACAACAAAATACGGTAGAAGTCAAGGGGTGTGAATACTTTCTGAAGGCACTGTGTAAAGGTGCATGAGGGTTCTTAGGTGGCATTCCTGTTTGATGCTGAAGTACTGATGTACTGTAATAGCGTTCTTGACATGATGAGTCAAGTCTAATTGAACACTGTTAGCAGGTGGCTTAGCAGTCTTAGCTAGAGTGGTACTTTAAGAAAACATATTGGTTTGAATTTTAGTGGGGTCCAAATTTATTTGATAAATATGAAAAAAAATTACTGTCTAAAATAAATAACTAAAATACTGAGCTATACTATATGCACATTTTGGGGGGAAAATAATATAATTTGAACTAATACAATTGCTCAGAGAAATTGATTTCTTTGAACAAGCGATATTACAGATTTTTTTTCAATGTAGGCGTCAAAATTATTGACACCCCTGTTTTTCATACCTCACCTTGCGAGGATAACGGCATTGAGCCTTTTTCTGAAATGTTTTATGAGTTGGAGAACACATATGGAGGGATCTTAGACCATTCCTCCATACAGAATCCTCCCAGATCTTTGATATCCTTATAGACTGCCATCTTCAATTCAAACCACAGGTTTTCAATAGGTTTCAGGTCCGGAGACTGAGATGGCCATTCCAAAATGTGGAATGTGTGTGCGTGGTTATTTTATTGCTGGAAGATCCACTTGCGGCAAACTTTCAGCCTCCTGGCAGAGGGAACCAGGTTTTTGGCTAAAATGTCCTGGCCCTACACTGATACTGGGTAAAGTTCATGACTACCTTCTCCTTTCGATGCAAAGAGCTCTAACGTAAACGCCTGGACTGGTGCTTTGGTCAGATGACATGAAGATAAAGCTCTTTGGTCACGCACACCAGTGGTGGGTTTGGTGTTAACATTTCTGCATAAGCAGAAGATAACCCCATACCTACTGTGAAATATGGTGGTGGATCTTTGACATTATGGGGCTATTTTGCTTTCACTGGCCCTAGGGCGTTGTTAAGGTCAACAGCATCATTAACTTTATCTGGTATCAGTACATTTTAACCAAAAACCTGGTTGCCTCTGCCAGGAGGCTGTAACTTGGCCAAACGTGGATCTTCCAGCAAGACAATATCCCTAAGCACACATCAAAATAGTTGGCCACAAAATGAACGGACTTGAAACCCATTGAAAACCTGTGGTTTGAATTGAAGAGGGCCGTCCCATAAGCGAGGG
This sequence comes from Oncorhynchus mykiss, assembly GCF_013265735.2. Lineage (NCBI taxonomy): Eukaryota > Metazoa > Chordata > Actinopteri > Salmoniformes > Salmonidae > Oncorhynchus > Oncorhynchus mykiss. The sequence continues at coordinate 29,527,915 of NC_048585.1, read as the reverse complement.
TGGTTTAAGATCCTTCCTTATGTGTTCTCCAACTCATTAAACATTTCAGTGCCGTTATCCTCATAAGGTGAGGTATTGAAAGATTTTGAAAACAAAAGCGTCAATAATTTTGACCCCTACCTTTTTAATTGTTTTTATTACTTGTTAAACAAAACCTCTTTCTCTGAGCAATTGTTTTAGTACGAAATATATAACTTCCCAATTTTTTTGAGCATACAATACAGAATAGCTCAGTTTTCTTAATAGTAATTTTTGCTCATATTTATCAAGGGTGTCAATAATTTCGGACGTGACTGTAAGTGATATGAAGCATAGTAATTCTAGAAGAATTACATCATTGCACCAAAGACATTCCATACTTTATGTTCATGTTGTTTTTCACATGACAGCTTTTGACTAGGGATTGAAGCTGTAACAATGGTAACAATGCTGTGGTAAAGCTCTGAGGACCTCTGCTATGGGACCACAGTACTACCAACATGAGCGAGAGTGTTTTCAGAGTGCAAGAGAAGAGCTGTGTCCCTGTCATGTCTGTCAGATGTGTGTGTGCGTGTGGGTGTTCATGAGCGGGTGTGTATCTGTGTTGCGTATCTGAAACTGAGGGACAGTGGGTCTCCATGCACCAGTGACTTTAAACTTTACCGTACATAACTACACTGCAAATTTCCCAGTGTTAAATGTAACACCGGTCCAGTGTCTACACGGGTCCACACTAGTCAGAGTTAAGTTAACACACTGCTTAGTGTAAAGCCTTATTTACATATTTCCCAGAGTACCTCGCCTTTATTTGTTAGTGACATGGTTGTTGTAGTAAATTTTTTTTATGGGGGGGGGTGTCCCCCTTCATCAAGTGAGCTTTAAGCTAATATATTGAAATACAAATGATTTAATAGATATGGGCAGTCTGAGTCTTTTTGGTGAGCTGGCTCGGCTCATGTAACAGGGCTGGCTCGGCTCATGTAACAGAGCTGGCTCGGCTCATGTAACAGGGCTGGTTCAAAATGCTTAAGAATTTACTTAGAACCATGAAATAAAGTATTATTATCCAATGTAAATGCCAAACGATAGGCTACATTATGTCAGAGTGTGGAATGCACGTTCAAATAAAATGTTACCTGGCCAACTGGATGGCTTGCACTACACACTGATGGCTTGCACTACACACTGAAAAAATCTGCGTTTACCAGATTGATTGACTCGCTCTCCTCACTATTTATTGTTTTTGCAGTGAAGATTCACCTTCTAGGTAATTATTTTGAGGGCCTTGTTTTACCCTAATATAGTGGCCTGAAACTCATGGTTTTCAGGACTGCAAGTCACATTATGATGGCTTGAAAAGTGATGTGTAAATCCCATTGGAATTCGGCCAGAGTGGGGATATCCAACATTTGGAATTTCTATTCAACCAGAACCTGCATTCAGAATGACTGCTAGGTTGCAAAGATGAAGATATGAGACTACCGTCCTATACAATCTAAACTGGATCAACCATTTTAGTAATGGGTGCCATAAGTCCAAGTAACAGATTGGATTTGATTAGAAAATGTGTTATTTATAGTTATGTAGCATAAGATGAATTAATCAATCAATGTAAATGCAAAAACATAGATATTGAAACAAACAATTTTAAAGAATCAACCTGCAATAAAGCCTCCTGGAAATATGATAATGATGGGCCTAGTTTTGGTTAAACACTGGTTATTAACACCAACACTTGGGTTATTTTACACCAATGAGTGTTAATGTAATACTTTCAGAGTTAGTTTCACACCTGAATCAACGCTAGAAACGTTACGTTGAAAAATCAACACTAGGTAACACTGACCAACTTGCTTTGTATCAGTGGGCAGGACCGAGGCTGGGGAGCCTGTCTGACAGCTGAGCGCTGGACCTCGGGAAAGCAGCATAAACGGCCATGAAAACACACTCGGTACTGTGCAATATTATGAAATGCCTGCCTGGCAGAAGTGTGAGGCTGCGTCTCAAAAGGCACCCTATTCCCTATATAGTGCACTACTTAGGAATGGGGCTCTGGTCAAAAGTAGTGCACTATGTAGGAGATAGAGGTCTCTGTCTGCATCACAAATTACACCCTGTCTGAGAAAAGGCTGTAGCTGTAGTAACGCTCTGGTAAGCAGATACTTTCCCCCCAGGGATTTCCTGTCAGTGTTCAGACTACGTGCCAGTGTAGAGGTACTTTGGTCAAGTGCATGTTGATGTTGTTACAACGTGCGTTATGGCCGAAGGCAGAACCATGTATAGCTGGTTGAATCAGTAAGCCAATATGACTGTAAAAAAAAGTATAGGATGGCGTTAAGTTTATTGGTGGTGATATCTGTGATGAAGCTCTGTGACAAAGTAGTTTTGCCTCCAGACAATCACAGATTATAAAGGGAAAGCTAGCCACGTAGCAGACACCAATGCCTTGCTCCTGGTCAAGCTAAACACCTTCACTTCACATAACAACAAACCGCCGACGTGGGCCGCCATCGCACCTGAGGACTGTGATCCATTTCTAAAAGTGGCCAGTGATTCCTAATCTAGGTCTATTGGCAGCCACCTCTGATGTGCTAGTGATGGCTGTTCAGCAGTTTGATGGCCTTGAGATGGAAGCTGTTTTTTGGTCTCTCGGTCCCTGTTTTGATGCACCTGTGCTGACCTTGATGTTCTTTTTGGCCTTCCTATGGCATTGGGTGCTGTGTGTGTGTGTGTGTGTGCGCGCACGCGCGCCCATTCCACGCAAGTAAAAAATAAAAAATGGACTCTGCCTAGTTTTAGACCATCCTCCTCTCTTTCAGGTTGGCAATACGGTCTATGGCTCTGTCATACAATACACTTTTAGCTTTTGTTGTCATAGGCTACCTAGCTAAAATGCTTGCTAGCCTAGCTTCCACACACAGGGCAACAATGAACCAGCTAAATTAGCTAGCTAGTTGAGGTGAGCCTACTAGGCTACATATTGAACTTCCATCGTCTCAGGGCAGTGGCACAATATATGAGTTTATGGTTAGAAAGGCTGTCATAATCATTGGCTTGTACAGAAAATTAAGTCAAAATCACAAGTCCATATACCCACCTCCATCCTTGGCTTAGGAAAGGGCTGATTTAGCCAGCTAACTACTGCAGGACAACAACACAAGCAGACAAGAAACAGACACAATTTTCAGACGATGCGATGTGATTGGTGTGAAGCCAACTTGCGAATTGAAGGAAGATTACGAAAACACAGAGAGACTAAATAATTGTATTATTTGAATTGTTTCATTGATAAAATATTTGGGGAAGCCAGGCTACACGTCACTGCTCGGGCTTTGAAAAATAAATAATTGAACTGATTGATTGAAAGTAAAAGGATATTGGTGAACAAATGCCGTGGTCAAGGCTACAGTGGTGCCAGTGCAGTGAGTGGAGTTCACCCAGGTGTTTAAGAGCTCATATCAGACCAAGCCTAAAGTTTCTCATGTCGTTCTTTATGAGTTTTAGTTTAGAAAAAAATAATCTTTATGCAGAAGTGACAGTTACAGGGATGGTAAAAAAAAAAAAAAACGCTTAATTGCTGTAGCAACATCAGGGAAACTGTGCAGAAGGGAGGAGTGCTTCTGTCACGTTCTGACCATAGTTCTTTTGTGTTTTCCTTGTTTTAGTGTTGGTCAGGATGTGAGCTGGGTGGGCATTCTATGTTGGCTGTCTAGTAGGTCTGTTTCTGTGTTTGGACTGATATGGTTCTCAATCAGAGGCAGGTGTTAGTCTCTGATTGGGAACCATATTTAGGTAGCCTGTTTTGTCATTGTGGGTTGTGGGTGATTGTCTATGTTAGTTGCTTGTGTCAGCACAGATCTTATGATAACGTCACAGTCGTTATTTGTTGTTTTTTTGTACAGTTTCCTTTGTGTTTTTTCTTCATCTATTAAATGATGCATTCACAACACGCTGCGCTTTGGTCCACTTCTTACGACGATCGTGACGGCTTCAAATACAACAGATTTTTATTTTTAACAGGGCCTCTCATTCTCCTTAATTGCTGGCCTGAACACGTTACAGAAAAAATATTAAGTGTATAGGAAGCTCTGTGACAAGTTATCTGCAGATGCAAACAGATCATCTTTAGTGAACACTGGTTATTGAGGGCTCAAGCTAAAAAACTGGTGAAACTGGTGTTTGAGTTGTGTGGTTGCAATATCAACAGTCCCCAATCTCTGGAATATCTTGTCATGCATCATTCAAGACTAAGTTTAAATTGTGTGCAGCACAATAGACACAATGCATAATGTCTCAGGAGGACTTCAGAAGGCCAGAGGAGTTTCTACACTGGATTTAATTACATTTGCCTTGATTTCAGCCCATTTGTGTAGACTATTAGCCAGACAAAACCTGAGGAGTTCAACAGTAAATAGTGTTAAGTGTATCCTCAAGCCGACTACTTTTTTCCTAATTGTTAAGCTATTTGATGTGTAATTTTAATAAAAACATTTATAAGTAGCAGCTAAATAGCAGGTAAATACTGTGTCGCTATAGATACAATGCATAATAAAACAATCCCTATCATTTGGCATTAACAGACTGGTGTTACTCACAACAACTTTCTATCCAAGCTGAGTGAGAGCACGAGGACGGCTCATATCATACAGGTTCAGGTAGCCCATACAGGACAGTTGTATTTGATTATTTTATCTATTGGTTTTTGATTAGTACGCTGTTGTTTTGAAAATGTAATTTACATTCTGCAATGTTTTAATTTACAACTTTAATTACTGAAAAAGTCATTACGTTATTGCCGCCAGCCAACAGTCTAAATCATGGCAGCCTTGCAACACTGTATAGCTTCGTGAAATATTAAGCTTACCATGATACAATTACAACCAAATAGGCCTACCAATAAACATATTATCCATTAGCTAAAGCAAAGCTATGGGATGCATGCCCTGGCACCTCAGAAAGCCTGTCATAGATTCAATAGCCAGCAGCAGTCACGCCCTGACCTTAGAGATCCTTATTTATTCTCGATGTTTGGTTAGGTCAGGGTGTGACTCGGGTGGGAGAATCTATGTTTTCTATTTCTTTGTTGTTTTTGTCTAGTATGGTTCCCAATCAGAGGCAGCTGTCTATCGTTGTCTCTGATTGGGGATCATATATAAGTTGTCATTTTCCATTTGGGTTTTGTGGGGTGTTGTTTTCCGTTTGTATTTGTATTCGTTATTTTTGTTTGAGTGATTATTGACAAGAAAGATCATGAACACTTTCCACACTGCGCTTTGGTCCACTCTTCCTTACAACGACGAGCGTTACAGAACACCCCACCAAAAAAGGACTAGGCAGCGTGGCCAGGAGGAGCAGGGATCCTGGGCCCTAGAGAAAAGGGAGTGGAGGACATCCTGGACCTGGGAGGAGGTAATGGCAGGGGACAAGACCCTGCCATGGAAGCAGGCGGAGGCAGCGAAAGAAGAACGACGACGATACGAGGAGTCAAAGCAACGACGGAAGCACGAGAGGCAGCCCCCCAATTTTTGGGGAGGCACACGGGAAGATTGACGGAGGAAGGGTTTAGACCTGAGCCAACACCCCGTGCATACCGTGGGGAGTGTGTGACTGGTCAGGCACCGTGTTATGCAGTGATGCGCACGGTGTCTCCAGTACGCATTCATAGCCCGGTGCGCTCTGTTCCAGCTCCCCGCAGTTGCCATGCTAGAGTGGGCATTCAGCCAGGATGGATTTTGCCGGCTCAGCGCTCCTGGCCTCCAGTGCGTCTCTTCGGTCCAGGATATCCTGCGGCAGCTCTGCGCATGGTATTCTCAGTTGACCAGCACAGCCCAGTGCGGCCTGTTCCAGCTCCCTGCACTTGCCGTGCTACAGGGGCGATTCAGCCAGGACGCGTTGTGCCAGCTCTGCGCTCCAGACCTCCAGTGCGCCTCCACGGCCCAGCATATCCTGCGCCGGCTCTACGCACTATGCCTCCAGTGCGCCTTCATAGCCCAGTGCGTCCCGTGCCAGCTCTCCACACTCACCAAGCTGGAGTGGGTATCCAGCCAGGACGTGTTGTGGCAGCTCCCCGCACCAGGCTTCCAGTACGTCTCCTCAGTCCGGTGAGACCTGTTCCGGCTCCATGTACGAAGCCTCCAGTGATGATCCATGGCCCGGATCCTGTAGTGATGATCCATGGCACGAAGCATCCAGTGATAATCCATGGCCCAGAGCCTCTAGTGATAATCCATGGCACGAAGCCTCCTGTGATGATCCATGGCCCGATGCCTCCAGTGATGATCCATGGCATGAAGCCTCCAGTGATGACCCATGGCACGAAGCCTCCAGTGATGATCCATGGCACTGAGCCTTCAGCGAGGGTTCCCAGTCCGGAGCCTTCAGCGAGGTTTCCCAGTCCAGAGCCTTCGCCGACGGTCCCCAGTCCGGAGCCTCCAGCGACGGTCCCCAGTCCGGAGCCTCCAGCGACGGTCCCCAGTCCGGAGCCTCCAGCGAGGTTTCCCAGTCCGGAGCCTCCGCCGAGGTTTCCCAGTCCGGAGCCTTCGCCGAGGTTTCCCAGTCCGGAGCCTTCGCCGAGGTTTCCCAGTCCGGAGCCTTCGCCGAGGTTTCCCAGTCCGGAGCCTTCGCCGAGGTTTCCCAGTCCGGAGCCTTCGCCGAGGTTTCCCAGTCCGGAGCCTTCGCCGAGGTTTCCCAGTCCGGAGCCTTCGCCGAGGTTTCCCAGTCCGGAGCCTTCGCCGAGGTTTCCCAGTCCGGAGCCTTCGCCGAGGTTTCCCAGTCCGGAGCCTTCGCCGAGGTTTCCCAGTCCGGAGCCTTCGCCGAGGTTTCCCAGTCCGGAGCCTTCGCCGAGGTTTCCCAGTCCGGAGCCTCCGCCGACGGTCCCCAGTCCGGAGCCTCCGCCGACGGTCCCCAGTCCGGAGCCTCCGCCGACGGTCCCCAGTCCGGAGCCTCCGCCGACGGTCCCCAGTCCGGAGCCTCCAGCGACGGTCCGCACCAAAGTGGGGGGAGCCTAAAGCAGGGCGGGGTCTGCATCCCGCACCGGAGCCCCCACCGAGAGTAGATGCCCACCAGGACCCTCCCCTATAGGTTCGGGTTTGCGGCTGGAGTCCGCACCTTTTGGGGGGGGGGGGGGGGGGTACACACTGTCACGCCCTGACCTTAGATCCTTATTTATTCTCTATGTTTGGTTAGGTCAGGGTGTGACTCTGGTGGGAGAATCTATGTTTTCTATTTCTTTGTTGTTTTTGCCTAGTGTGGTTCCCAATCAGAGGCAGCTGTCTATCGTTGTCTCTGATTGGGGATCATATATAAGTTGTCATTTTCCGTTTGTGTTTTGTGGGGTGTTTTCTGTTTAATATCTGTGCCTGACGGAACTGTTCGCTTTTGTTTTTTTATTCGTTATTTTTGTTTGAGTGATTCTTGACAACGACGAGCGTTACAAGCATAGTCACAATTTCAGCACCATGGGGAGGGGGCTGAACTCCGACCTTGCGCGGGAGTTCAGAGGAACTACGTTAAGCCAGTGTAGGTAACACTGGTCAATTTTCTTGAGTTAATTTGTGCGACTCTCTTTCCCCGCTGCTCTAGCATGCATGCAATAAACCCACATTCTGACAGACAGTCATAGTGTGTATAGGCGCTATTCACATCTTTGTACATATTACTTCTTAGACTAGAGTAAAATACTAATATTCACTGTGAACTCAGAACAGTGGTTGCCATGGAAATGCAGCGTGCGTATCCTAAGGCCTGGGGGGTTTATAGGAGTTGTGTGTGTGCGTGTGCGTGAGTTGTGTGTCTGTGAGTACTGTGAGTGTGTGTGTGGCTGCGCCTGTGTGTGTGTGGAGTGAGGCTGGAGTTCTCAGATAAGACTGGTGTCTCCATGCCTGAATAAAGGACTTGCAGCGTTGCTCCACTGAAAGGGGCCGACACAGTTATCAAGGAGTACGGGGACCCATACAAGACAGAGTACTGGAATCAAAATACAACCAGGGAGAAGGACAAGAGAGAAAGAGACCTAATAACACATTCATTAGACTACAAACCCTCCCTGGAGCCATTACACAGGCTTTCAATGGACCGTCAATGGACCATTCACAATGGTCTTGGTCTCTTATCGTAAAAAACGCACATTAATTTCCGAGGGCTTGGATGAGTGAATGTCTGTGTGTATAACAATTATTCAAAATTCATGGCAGAGCTTGTTATATGTCATAAAACATTAGGCGGTGAAAGGGTATTTTCTTATTGTTTGGTCCATTACTGAGCTCCAGTATCAGATAGACTTGTAATTAAAATGCAACATTCACACGGACATCAAACAACACATTATATTACATTGTTTGTTTATTGTCGTTTTCCTAATTAATTCCTTTCAATTGGCAAACACTCTCTTTTTATTCTATAAGTTAATCACTAATACCATTTATTTATTTGCCAGTTTATTTGTAAAACCCTGTTGAATGTGTTTTCATTTTAGCTACATTCAGCTGATGGAAATGGGAGCTGTGTGTGTGTGTGTGTGTGCATGAGTGAGTGAGTCAGTGTGTGCGTGCATGCCCGTGTGTGTTTTTTTTGCTCGTCACTGCATGTGCGAGTATTCGGGTGTGCGTGCGTCATGTGTGCATATGTGTGTGTGTGCATGCATATGTAGTTGCTTGTCTGCGTCAGACAGGTTTACAGATGACCGCCTGCCTATGCTCTGCAGCTGCTGTGGGTCAGTAGGCATTGTTTGGGAACATAATAGAAATCAATTAGAGGTTTGGCTGCCAGACTGCCTGGGCAGAAACCTGCTGTGTATGCCTGCAGCAATGCCACTTTTCACGGGCATCCAGATTGGCAGAGCTAATCACACACTGCCCCAAGCCCTCAGCTGGGAGGGCCAATGCAACTGCAATCCTGAAAGGCTGCATACTTGTGATATAGAAATGTTTATTTATTTGATATTAATGGTTAACATTCATATTTAACTAATAGTAATACATTTCTGTCATGTTAGTGTCTGTGTTTTCATGGGCTCCACTCTAGTTCCCTGCAGCTAATCTGGGCGTATGGTTACTGGAGACGGCTTGAGCTGGCAAAGGAGTTAAAGACTGCATTACTTAGACAGGAATGTGTTTTACTAGAGATAGTTTAGGAGTAGAATAATCCCTCATCGTCTCAAAATCCTCCTTGCATCTGGGAAACTAAGCCAGGGTGGGGTTATGACAACAACCCATGTGAAGATAACGACAAGATGAACCCAGAGTGGCTTATGATGCTCCTTGGTCTGCATAAGGGAGGTTGAACCAACCATGACTGAGCATTGTTATTGTCAGCTATAGTACCCTGCATTTGTGTGAAGGTTAGGTTACTCGATCCAGCACTCAAGGGTCGGGGGTCGACCAAGCCTCATTATATCAATAATTAATTGATATTGAATAAGATGATCGTTTGAAGAAATGACCAAGTCTCTCTCAGTACTGAATTTGCACAACATACTGTACTGGCTTAGGGCAAATGTATTGTGGATGCAGGGTTAATAAGAAAGAGCAGGCTGTTAGGGCTGTGAGTGAGTACAGGCTTAAGTTTTTAGCCGTGGACTAACACACCTTACTCATCTAATCAAGCTGACAGTGAGCAATTGATTAGGGGAAGCATGTTCTCTCTCCTCCTTCATCTCAATAATCTAAATTGTCTTCTCTCCGAAAACCTAAAAATTGCTGCTTAAAAGACTCACTCTCCCCACTTACAAGATGACATACTGACAGCGTATGTACACTGCAAATTGGCCAGTGTTACCTAGTGTTGATTTTTCAGTGTAACCTTTTCTAGTGTTGATTCAGGTGTTAAATAGTAACCGAAACCACGCCCATCATTATCATATTTCCCAGGATGCACTATTGCAGGTAGATTTTTGAATTGTTTTGTTTCAATATCTATGTTTTTGCATGTACATTGATTGATTAAATAATCTTGTGCTTCTCAAATATAACATACATTTTCCCAAACTAATCCAATCTGTTACTTGGAGTTATTGCACCCATTACTTCCCAACCGGACAGTCATTCTACATGCCTGTTGCGGGTGAATAGAAATTCCAAATGATACACTCTGTCTGGATTCCAATATGAATCCCACGTCCCTTTGCAAGCCATCAAAATGTGTCTTGTAGGCCTGAAAACCTTGAGTTCCAGGCCACTGTTTTATTGGCTACTAGGCCTCTTAAATACTTGTTATATTGTGTAAAATAGTTTGATTTAATGATAACATACTCACCTAGAATCTCACTTGGGGGAGGCCACAGGCCTTGAAAATGGATGAATGCAAGAATCATGTCTCTGTCACTGACAAATAGTCATGGGTGGTAACTTTGCAACTCACTTGAAAAGCAAAGCACTCTTGAAATATGCAAAAAAGGCTAAAATACACTAAGCAGTATGTTAATTTAACACTGAAAAGTGTGAACCCGTATAGACTCTGGACCAGTGTTAAAATTAACACTGACAGTGTTGATTTAAAACTGGTTAATTTGCTGTGTAGTTGGATCACAAACATTGTGAGGAAACACACACTACATGGTCAAAAGTATGTGGACACCAATGTTCCCTCTTAACTTTGAATTTTGTGCAACTTCTGCATTTACAGTGAACTCTGAAGCAGTACACTTACCATTTTAGATAGTAGCTAATGGGCTATTATGGTTATTTGAGCATAATGTAGGCCTACCAACAAAACCAATGGAGAAAATATCATAACATTCTCACATGAAAATAGCTTTTGATGTATATGATATAGCCTACATTATAGCCTGTAGTGTTCAGTGCAGCCTAAATTGAATGAGACTTAAAGTTTTTACATTATGAAGGGCCTGATATGAATTCATGATTTTGTACTTGTTCTGTAACACCAGGGGCCAAATAGGTGACTGTAAATTGCATGGAACTGTGTTGTATGATACAAGAAACTACTCTACAAAATAAAATGTATTATTATTACCAGAGAATTAGACAATGTAGGCTAACCCTATGCCTATTGGCCTATTTGCATATTCAAGCCTGTCTCAAAAGGCAACACTGCCCCTTTAATTAAGACATAAGCTTTTTACCTGACTGGCTTTTCAAATAGAGCTTGAAATGTAGCCTACACGTTTTGTGCTCTTGTTAGAAGCAGTAACTCCCCATTAATGACCTATACTTATATTTAACAGTGCTAATAACTCGCTAACTAGCAAAGAATATCAACAACGTGCACACAGAACGGCTCTACGTTCTGATGTGAACTGATCTGAAAAGCGAAATCACTTGTGGGTGATTGAAAGACCGCTCATGGGTAATTGAGGTAACGTGGGTTTTATATTCAGACATTCACCAGACATTCACCAGACATTCACCAGACATTCACCAGACATTCACCAGACATTCACCAGACATTCACCAGACATTCACCAGACATTCAACAGACATTCGCCAAAAGCCATTTAAAAATGTATAAATCAATGACTAATTCACCATCTGTCACAGAATCATCAAGCTAGATGTGATTTATTCTATAAAAGCATACTTTTACAACCTTTTATTTTGAGTAGAAATTCCAGTTTTGACTTGATAGAAATACATGAAATCTATAAAATGTCATTTAAAGCCATATAAATAACTCATTGACAGTTTGTCAGAGAATCATCATGCTAGATATGATTTATTCTATAAATGTCTAGCAGAAAATGATGTCAATTGGAGGTGTACCTTTTGGATATATTTCAAGGACTACCTTCAAACTCAGTGCCTCTGCTTGAGATAGTGGGACAATCAAAAGAAATCTGCCAAGACCTCAGATTTTATATTTTAGACCTCCACAAGTCTGGTTCATCCTTGGGAGCAATTTCCAAATGCCTGAAGGTACCACGTTCATCTGTACAAACAATAGTACACAAGTATAAACACCATGGGACCATGTAGCCATTATACCACTCTATAAGGAGATGCGTTCTGTCTCCTAGAGATGAACGTACATTGGTGTGAAAAGTGCAAATCAATCCCAGAACAACAGCAAAGGACATTGTGAAGATGCTGGAGGAAACAGGTACAAAGTAGCTATATCCACAGTAAAACGAGTCCTATATTCACATAACCTGAAAGGCCACTCAGCAAGGAAGAAGCCACTGCTCCAAAACCGCCATAAAAAAGCCAGACTGCGGTTTGCAACTGTACATAAGGACAAATATGGTACTTTTTTGAGAAATGTCCTCTGGTCTGACGAAACAAAAATCAAAATGTTTTGCCATAATGACCATTGTTATGTTTGGAGGGAAAAGGGGGAGGCTTGCATGCCGAAGAACACCATCCCAACCTTGAAGCACGGGGATGGCAGCAGGAGGGACTGGTGCACTTCACAAAATAGGTAGCATCATGAGGGTGTAAAATTATGTGGATTTATTGAAGCAACATCTCAAGACATCAGTTAAAGCTTGGTCGCAAATGGGTCTTCCAAATGGACAATGACCCACAACTTACTTCCAAAGTTGTGGCAAAATGGCTTAAGGACAACAAGGTCAGGGTATTGGAGTGGCCATCACAAAGCCCTGACCTCAAACTTATAGAAAATGCGTGGGCAGAACTGAAAAAGCATGTGTGAGGAAGGAGGCCTACAAACCTGACTCAGTTACACCAGCTCTGTCAGGAGGAATGGGCCAAAATTCACCCAACTTATGGTGGGAAGCTTGTGGAAGGCTGCCTGAAATGTCTGACCCAAGTTAAACATTTAAAGGAAATGCTGCCAAATACTAATTGAGTGTATGTAAACTTCTGACCCACTGGGAATGTGATGAAAGAAATAAAAGCTGAAATAAATAATTCTCTCTACTATTATTCTGACATTTCACATTCTTACAATAAAGTGGTGATCCTAACTGACCTAAGACAGGGAATGTTTACTTAGATTAAATGTCAGGATTTGTGAAAAACTGAGTTTAAATGTATTTGCTAAGGTGTATGTAAACTTCCTACTTCAACTGTATATAAATCAATAACGTTGTCACTGATTATGACAGAATCATCAAACTATGTATGATTTATTTACTTTTACAACCTTTGCTTTGAGTAGAAATTCCAGTTTTGATTTGAAAGAAATACATAATCGTATATATTGCATTTAAAGATGAATAAATCTAATTCAGTGATTGTCTCAGAGAAATGTGAAAATATGCATTTATTTGCAATAACTTTCAAAAAATGTTAATTTCAAGTGCAATTTGTTCTATATGAAGTTAGACAATGTTTACATAAAGTTGTACAATATTTACAATCTTAAATTGTATCCCAAATCAATGTTGGCATTTTTAGTACAACATTTCCACATTTTAAAGTTGTTACAAGGTACAACAGTCATTTATCTATACGTCTCTATTTTAACAGCAAAGAGGCTCCTTCCAATCATTTTCTATTTTGGCTTTGATGAAGTCCTTCTTTGTCCTCCCCAGACAAGCTGAATTGTACCATCTCTGGCACACAGAGCATTCGATCTGCAGTATTAAAAAAATATATACATGGTTTATTTACATGTACATTTCCGTTCTGGAATACCCAAATTATGTTACATGCTTTTGCAATTAGCGACAAGTCAAATTGAATTGGATATTTGTTCAATTGCTAAATTGACATTAAATGACATGCATTTGACCACAACCCTGACAGAAGCACACAACTGTGGTGTTAATCATCGTTGAGTATTCAGGCAACATAAATCATATAGAAATAAAGGCATACATTTTCAGAAAAACGTATGTGTTGATAAAAAAAAGTTAGCACACATTTCTCGTGTTGTAATATCATTACAAAAATGTCGGTCTTTGAAATCCAAATCAATTTATTCGTCACTTGTGCCAGATACAACATGTGTACCTATTACAGTGAAATGCTGTCGTAGTATGCATCTTGTATCTCTCATAGTAGAATAATAAAATAGAGTAATGAAAATAGAAGATTAAAGCAATAACTAGGATTGCAAAGGACTGGAATATCTACAGACATTTTCCATGGGAATTTAAGCCTGGGAATTTTGCTTAAATTCATCAAAAAAAGTTAGCTTAAACAGTGAACCTTTTTTTGCGGGATACACATATGGCAATTCTATGTGCAGTGTGCAGTGCACTCTTCCATCACATGTACAGCTGATTCTCAAGATCTTGCACACTAATGAGATGCTATTGAGCCCACACTACTACACTGTCTGACCCAAGGACTACATGCTTTCTGGTAAGTTTTGATTACAACAATTACACACATTTTTTGTTTACGAGTAAATAGTAGCCTACAGCAAAGAGTGATTAAATAATTTCTAACTTGTTAACAACTTCTGCTAGCGTCCCATTTAGACATCTTCCGGTGAAATTGCAGAGCGCCAAATTCAAATTAAATTACTATGAATATTAAACTTTCATGAAATCACAAGTGCAATACATCAAAATAAAGCTTAACTTGTTGTTAATCTAGCCGCCGTGTCACATTTCAAAAAGGCTTTACGTCAAAAGCAAACCATGCGATTATCTGAGGACAGGGCCCAGCACACAAATGCATAACAAATCATTTTCGACCAGGGAGTTGCGACACGAGTCAGAAATAACAATATAATAATATGGCTTACCTTTGAAGATGTTCTTCTGTTGGCACTCCAAAAGGTCCCAGTTACATTACAAATGGTCATTTTGTTCGATTAACTCCTTCTTTATATCCATAAAAACTCAATTTAGCTGGCGCGCTTCAGTCAATAATCCACTCGGTTTCCCTCATTCAAAATGCATACAACTTATCCAAACAAATGAAATAACGTTTATAACCAAACCTTAGGTACCCTAATATGCATTAAAATTATAACATTTAAGACAGAGAATCATTATAGTCTTTACCGGAGAACAATACCAAAGAACGCGCTCTCATTCACGCGCTTGAAAACACTACAGACAAAATGGGAGCCACTTAGAAGAACTACAATTTTCTTGCTCATTTTTCCAAAAACCAGCCTGAAACTCTTTCTAAACACTGTTGACATCTAGTGGAAGCCCTAGGAACTGCAATCGATACGATTTCTCCCTATTATAAAAGTGCCAGCCATTGAAATCAGTGGTAGGATACATTTTTTTTGGGGGGGTGGTTTGTCCTTGGGGTTTCGCCTGTCATTTCAGTTCTGTTATACTCACAGACATTCTTTTAACAGTTTTAGAAACTTTAGAGTTTTCTATCCAAATCTACCAATATGCATATCCTAGCTTCTGGGCCTGAGTAGCAGGCAGTTTACACCAGGCACACTATTCATCCGGACGTCAAAGTACCGCCCCCTATCCCAAAGAAGTTTTAATCTAACTGCTTAACTACTTATCTGTGCATGGAATTGTATTGTTTTTTTTTTACTCCTTTATGTAAAGATCTTTACAGGAAAATGCCAAGGGCACTATCTGATGTGTCGAGACATTTCACTGCATCTACTGTAGAAGCTGTGTACATTTGCAAATACTGTGCCAAATCATATGCGAAGAATGCAACAAAGATACAGAATCATCTGGCCAAGTGAATTAAGTTGTCTCAGCACTCACGACAAGCAATCTCTGAAAAAAGTCACTAAGTCTATTCGAGGTGAAAATGATGAATCAGACACATTATCAGTAGCAACAGCTCAATGGTCCTCCTGGAATCAGAATACTTTTTGACTCAATGGAGGAACGTAGTCAGAGAAATGCTGATGTGTATGTCTTGCTCGAGCTGTGTATGCAACTGGTTCACCTCTGATGCACACAGGCAATGTGTATTGGAAGATATTTCTGAATGTTCTTCACCCAGCATACACCCCTCCAACCAGACATGCTTGATATACTCTTTTGCTGGATGCAGAGTTCAACAGAGTTCAAGTGAAGGTCAAGCAAATCTTAGAGAAAGCAGACTGTATTGCAATCATCTCTGATGGGTGGTTCGTGGGCAAGGAATAATTAACCCACATCATTTCCACCCCTCAACTAGTATTCTACAAGAGCACAGACACCAGGGACAACAGACACATCGGTCTCTACATTGCAGATGAGCTGAAGGCCACAGAAGGTATTTGCACTGGTGACAGACAAATCTGTGAACATGAAGGCTGCTTGGTCTAAAGTGGAGGATTCCTACCCTCAAGTCACACCCATTGGCTGTGCTGCTCATGCATTGAATCTGCTCCTAAAGGACACCATGGCACTGAAAACAATGGATACACTCTACAAGAGAGCCAAGGAAATGGTTAGGTATGTGAAGGGTCATCAAGTTATAGCAGAAATCTACCTCACTAAGCAAAGTCAGAAGAATAAGAGCAGTGTGGAAGCTTCCCAGCAACACCCATTGGGTTGGTGTTGTCGTCATGTTTGACAGTCTGCTGAAGGGGAAGGAGTCTCTCCAAGAAATAGCCATTTCACAGTCTGCCGATATGGACAGCCCTATCAAGAGGGTCCTCCTGGATGATGTATTTTGGGAGAGAGTGGTAAGCGGCCTGAAAATCCTGAAACCTATAGCAGTAGCCATTGCACGGATTGAGGGAGACAATGCCATCCTGTCTGATGTTCAGACTCTGCTTGCAGATGTAAGAGAAGAAATCCATACTGCCCTGCCCACTTCACTGTTGCTCCAAGCAGAGGAAACCGCAGTTCTGAAATACATCAAAACGTGAAGACTTCTGCCTGAAGCCCATACACGCAGCAGCATACATGTTGGACCCCAAGTATGCAGGCAAGAGCATCCTGTCTGATGCAGAGATCAGCAAGGCCTATTGTGTCATCACTACTGTGTCTCGCCACCTTGGCCTGGATGAGGGTAATGCTCTTGGCAGTTTGGCGAAGTACACTTCCAAGCAAGGGCTTTGGGACAGAGATGCAATATGGCAGTCTTGCCGACATTTCTCATCAGCCACCTGGTGGAAGGGACTTTGTGGATCTGAGGCTCTTTCCCCTGTTGCCTCCATCATCCTCCAAATCACACCAACATCAGCCACCTCAGAGGGCTACTGGTCTTAGTTTAGGGGGCACACACAAGAAAGCAACGCAACAGGCTGACCAATATAAGGGTTGAAAAGTTGGTGGCCATCCGGGAAAATTTTAGGCTTTTTGAGCCTGACAACGAGCTGTCCTCAACAAGGTTGGAAAGTGACAGTGAAGATGAGGTCTCGGAGTCTGATGTTCAAGAGGTGGACATTGAGGAGGTCCTGGGAGAAGACATGGAAGCCTGAGAGGAAGACAACCAAAGCTTTAATTTCTAGACTTTCATTTTAGTTGTATGTTGAAAACAGTTTTGGGAGATGCGATTGATCACTGAGGATCATTCAATATTCCCTTTCTTTAGTTGTTCAGTGAAATCATCTCATGTGAAGCGTCAACTCATTTAACTAAAGTTCAATTCGTAACTACATTGTTTATTTTCTCTATTGGAAGGAATTAATAATTTGCAATTATGTCTACTTATGATAAGGTAAAAGGTTTATGTTTCTGTCTTCATATGATATGGTAAATATATCCAATGCAAAAACATCTACATTTAAATGGTATGGTATAATTTGTATGTATTTCTGTTAATTTCCATTTATTCCCATTAATCCCCACGGAAAGTTTCCACCCTGAATATTCCCCAAAATGTGCAACCCTAGCAACAACACAAGGATAACCCTGTTAAAAGTTTCAAGACAAAGTTGCATACTACTAAATGTCTTGAAGGATGAAACTACATGAGTTTTCATAGCCTGCTGTTATATTACACCAATACAAACCCAGTTGGTACCCATTGGAGCCAAATGTTTACCTCAAACACCTAGTCAACCTTATTGTAAGCTACTGTAAGTCTGAGATTATATATCGAAGTACCATCTCAAGACATCAGTCAGGATGTTAAAGCTTGTTCGTAAATGGGTATTCCAAATGGACAATGACCCCAAGCATACTTACAAAGTTGTGGCAAAATGGCTTAAGAACAACAAAGTCAATGTATTGGAGTGGCCATCACAAAGCCCTGACCTCAATTATGTACAGAACTGAAAAAATTTGTACGAGTAAGGAGGCCTACAAACCTGACTCAGTTACACCAGCTGTCAGAAGGAATGGGCCACAATTCACCCAACTTATTGTGGGAAGCTTGTGGAAGGCTACCCGAAACGTTTGACCCAAGTTAAACATTTAAAGGCAATGCTCCCAAATACTAATTGAGTGTATGTAAACTTCTGACCCACTGGGAATGTGGTGAAAGAAATAAAAGCTGAAATGAATCATTCTCTCTACTATTATTCTGACATTTCACATTCTTAAAATAAAGTGATGATCCTAACTGACCTAAGACAGGGAATTGTTACTAGGATTAAATGTCAGGAATTTGAACGCTTCTGACTTCAACTGTAAATACACACAGTATGTTATGGTTCACTCTTAGTTTTCCTTATCTCCACTGTGGAATGTCCATGTAGATCCCCTTGGTTATCTTGGTCCTCTTGATCCATTCACCTGTCTTCTTTGTTAGTCAGGCCTGACCCCTTCAACCTATAGTTTTTTTCCTGTAATGTAATTTAATATGACTGAAAGTGCAGAATTTTCTGCCTGGCCCCTTATAATAGTGTATAACAGACTCGTTAGAACTTTGACCTCACACCCTCTAGACGGACTACATGCACACTATCAAATCAAAACTGGAATTTTTCCTCGAAACAAAGGTTGTAAAAGTATGTTAGACATTTATAGAATGAATCAAACATAGTTTGATGTTTCTGTGACAAACAGCGAATTAGTTATTGATTTTTAACACTTTAAATGGCATTTTATAGATTTTTTTTATGTATTTCATCAAGTCAAAACTGGACTTTCTCCTCAAAACAAAGGTTGTAAAAGTATGCTAGACATTTATAGAATAAATCATATCTAGTTTGATGATTCTGTAAAAAACGGTGAATTAGTTATTAATTTTTACATTTTTAAATGGCTTTCGGCTAATGTCTGACTGTATTTTTAGTAAATAAAAGCTGGACATTTTCCTCAAAACAGAGGTTGTAACAGTATGCTAGACATTTATAGAATGAATCAAACATAGTTTGATGTTTCTGTGACAAACGGTGAATTAGTTATTGATTTATGCAGCTTTAAATGGCATTTTATAAAGTTTATGTATTTCTATCAAGTCAAAAATGTATTTATTCTCAAAACAAAGGTTGTAAAAGAATGGTAGACATTTATGGAATAAATCATATCTAGCTTGATGATTCTTTGACAAACAGTGAGTTAGTTATTGATTTTTACATTTTTAAATGGCTTTTGGTGAATGTTTGTTGGATGTCTGTTGGATGTCTGATGAATGTCTGTTGAATATCTGTTGAATGTCCAAATGTGTGAATATAAAACCAATATTACCTCGGTTCGTGGCTTAACACCGCCAACAGAATTCTACTCTGTTGCAGAATTCTACTCTGACTCACCCTACAACAAAATCACAGACTCAATTTTGCAAAGTTAGATTTGTTTTGGTTTGTTGCATTGAAAAGTGGCTGATAAAATGTTCATTCAATTAAAGAAAAAACATTGAAATATATAATGCAATCTAATGGGGTGAACTCAGTGAAGTTCAATCTCTTGTGTCTGCGCGGCATGGCATTTCCTCTGCTCGGCAGTCCTGGAAGAAGTGCTCGGCCACGCGTGCATCTTAGAGGGAACATTGGTGGACACCTGCTCATCGAAAATATTTCCAAAATCATGGTTATTAGTATGGAGTTGGTCCCCAATGCTGTAACAGCCTCCACTCTTCTGGGAAGACTTTCCATTAGATTTTGGAACATTGCTGCAGGGACTTGCTTCCATTCAGCCACAAGAGCATTAGTGAGGTTGCGCACTGATGTTAGGCGATTAGGCCTGGCTTGCAGTCGCCATTCGACTGCATGTTCGATGGGGTTGAGGTCAGGGCTCTGTGCAGGCCAGTCAAGTTCTTCCACGCCAATCTCAACAAACCATTTCTGTATGGACCTCGCTTTGTGCACAGGGGCATTGTCATTTTGTAACAGGAAAGGTCCTTCCCAGAACTGTTGTCACAAAGTTGGAAGCCAGAATCATCTAATGCTGTAGCATTAAGATTTCCCTTTATTGGAAGTAAGGGGCCTAGCCCGAACTATGAAAAACAGCCCCAGACCATTATTCCTCCTCCACCAAACTTTGCAGTTAGTGCAGGTAGCGTTCTCCTGGCATTCGCCAAACCCAGATTCGTCCGTCGGACTACCAGATGGTGAGGCGTTATTCATCACTCCAGAGAATGCGTTTCCACTGCTCAAGAGTCCAATGGCGGCAAGCTTTACACCACTCCAGCCAACACTTGGCATTGTGCATAGTGCTCTTAGGCTTGTGTGCGACTGCTCTGCCATGGAAACCTATTTCATGAAGCTCCCGACTAACAGTTATTGTGCTGACATTGTTACCAGAGGCAGCTTGGAACTCAGTAGTGAGTGTTGCAAACTAAGTCAGACGATTTTTACGCATTACGCACTTCAGCACTTGGCAGTCTCGTTCTATGAGTTTGTGTGGCCTACCAATTCGCGGCTGAGACGTTGTTGCTCCTAGACATTTCCACTTCACAATAACAGAACTTACAGTTGACCCGGGCAGCTCTAGCAGAGAAGAAATTTGACAAACTGACTTGTTGGAAAGGTGGCATCTCATGACGTTGCCATTTTGAAAGTTCTTCAGTCAGGCCATTCAACTGTCAATGTTTGTCTATGCTTGATTTTATACACCTGTCAGCAACGGGTGTGGCTGAATTAGCCAAATCTACTCCACTAATTTGAAGGGGTGTTCACATACTTTGTATACATCGTGTATGTGCTGTTCTCAGGTGAACGAGACACCTGTGTCCTTTTAAAAGCCTCAGCTCTCTGTTTCAGTGGTGGTTTAGAGTGAGTCTCTGTCACTCTACCTGTGTTGTGTTTGTACCCCACTACTTCACCAGTTAATCACCACATAAGTCTCACTGCTGTTACAGCTCTCTGGGAGCTGAGAGTTGGAGCGGAGCCACATAGAAAGGCTCAGTGTTCTCTCACCCGATCTAAAATTTCATGGGTAAAGTGGCTCGTGGATTACTATTGATAATGCCAAGCCAGCCAATGGAGAGCAAGAGAATAGGTTGTAGCAGGTCCTGCTTTTAGACACCTCTGTCATTGTCTTGGCATTTTGGTCTGAACGAAGTCCCTGTCTCAGTGCTTTTCAATTATGCTGTAGTAGCAACTCTGACTGCATCACAAAATGAGTTCTACACTCCCCACACTGCCCTGGGACAATGGATTAATTTATTGGACACTTGTCGTTATGTTATTGTATTAAGTGTCATTCGATTTTTACTCCTGAGTGAGTCTGAAAAATGTTCTTGGACAGATTCCCACTTCCTGAACACCATTAGCTAGCTAGCCCATCAACTAGCTAGCTAGCCCATCAAGATGACCAGTCTACAGCAGTAATGTTTATGGCAAAGCTAGCTGCATAGTATCCTAACTGCTAATTGTCTATTAGGCAAAGACGGATGCCCATAATGGGACTCCAATAGTTATTCCAGCATCATCCCAGCTCTCTCATCTGTCCTGTTCTGACTGAACTCAAATGACTCCATGTAGAGCCACTCACTGAACTGCCAAATGGCTAAAAAAGCTTTCTAGAAATGACTCTGTGTGTGTGTGTGTGTGTGTGTGTGTGTTTGCATTACAGGTTGAAGGAAGGGAAAGGGAAAGAGATAGTTAACGGCCAGCGGGGGAGCATTAGGAGATGATTAGTCTCTAGTCCCAGAGTTCCCCACTCAGTCTGTGATCACCATGGCTGTTCCATTTAGTTCCGCCTCTGGGTCCCGGGGGTGTGACGAAACAGGCTAGGTTCAATAATAGTGCTGCTGAGATTGACCGTAAAGTAGAGCCCAACACACCCACCCCCAACCAGAGAGAGAATCAGTGAATAGACAGCATTGGATTGGCTGTAAAACCCAATACTGTCAGACATGCATTATGGTGTAAATCTTTACTGGAGACTCTTCACAGCTGAATAGCCACACGTCACTCCTCATTCTTTACTGGTCGTCGAGGCAAGCAGTTAGTTGGTGTCCTGTGGTCCTGCGACTCTTTGTCTCTGAGACAGCTTGGAATGGAATAAAACAGGCATGGAGCATTGATGTGGGTCAGGGGAATCAAAATATGTCTTGATTGCTTTGACTGGGTTGCTTATGTGTGTGTGTGTGTGTGTGTGTGTGTGTGTGTGTGTGTGTGTGTGTGTGTGTGTGTGTGTGTGTGTGTGTCAGGGTTATTTTCCACCCATTTTCAACAGCGACCAGAGATCTACTGAAAGATCAAAGGTGAAGAAGCCACCGCCGTCTAATATCAATCAATCGATCAATACCAAGGATTTATGTAAGTAGGATCCATTGATTCTAGTCAAGCATAGTCTCATCCCACCAAACAGTGCTGTTATTTACACACACAAATAGAGCCATTTGGATTTTAACTTCTCTTCGCTGAAATATGATTAAACCACCCCTGAAAGAATAATGAGTTGGCTGCCTGAGACGGGAACTCCTTCTCTCTCTCAGTCAAGCTCTCTCTCTCCGTCTGATATTCAGGTCTGTCATCATTACACTGACTCACACTGGACTACTACCATATAGATATAATATCCCCTCCAGAATCCAACTACTACTACTGTTTCTGTTAATTAAAAGTATTTGGGGTTTGAATTATTTGAATTATTTTCCACTTTTATGTTATCTGAGTCTTTCCATGACTGTTTCAGACAATGGATGAATTCAAAAGATATGACTTTGCATACAATGTGACAGGTTTTTGTACTTCAATAGTGTTCATCGTTTAAAAAAAAAAATCAGATCAGCAACAAAATAATGTCTAGACTGATAATATGAATTGATACTTGAGTGATCTAGCTCTGTTGTTTGCAACAACAAAAAAAGGTGCTATTATTTGCTACGATTTTTTGTGTTGGAGGCCCATCCACTGCAAAATGTTATCAACTTCACACAGCTCCGATACACTTTTAGGCAACACTTTATCATTTCTCTTATACCAAATTTTTGTGTCAAAAAACAGCACTATTCCTCAAGGCAATCCTTAAAGACGAGTCTTTAACTTTCTTTTAAGTTCCCCTCTTATAATCATTCAGTATTTTCTACACTCAAATCCAGGGCTACACACTTCAGACGACTTGTGCTGCTCATTGTCCCATTTTCTCTGTTTCTCCCATTTCTCTTTCTCCCTCTCACTCCCTTCCTCCCTCCCTCCCTCTCCTCCCGCATCGTCTCTCTCAAGTTGAGAATCGCACACAGGCACACATGGATACATATTTTGCCCTCAGGCCATCATCCCCCTTACAACATCTCTCTGTGTATCTCTCTCTCTCTCTCTCTCTCTCTCTCTCTCTGCCTGGTTTAATTTCCCCTCAGCAGGCCAGACAAACCCCTAGCAGCCCGCAGTCACAGGCAACAGGGACATTACCAGACACCCTCGCAATACACTATAGTTCCATCGCAAATAGAACCCTATTCCTTGTATAGTGCAATACATTTGGGCCTTTGTCAAATGTAGTGCAAAAATGTAGTGTAGACTTTCTTTGTTCACTTTAAACCTGCTATAATGTTTACCCTTAAACTAATCCCCCTCTACTACATTTCTATGTGTAACACATTAAAACCCTTTTTGGGTAAATTCCTTGGTTGTGAGATCATTACTCAGAGAGCAGATGTCTCTGATGTTTTGATTCTCCCAGTGTGAATATAAGAGGCAGGTTGTTACTGAGAGATAGCTGTACTTCCTTCTCTATACTTTTTTCTTTTACACTGACTTCAAGGTACACTATAACAAGTTGCTGTAAATTTATAACAAAATATCTACACTTAGCTACAGTAAGTGTCTCAGTGACATTTCGCTACACTGCTGCAATTTTACAATACAATTTCACAGTAAAGTACTGTATCACCTGTTTTGCTGGGACAGTAGCTTTTAAATGACGTCACTTTCTATTTTCTGACCCAGCAAAACATCTGCTAAATGACCAAAATGTAAATGTAAAAATTAACAGTTGGGTACACTGCTGGGTATTATTCTAATGAGCTCCGCCCTCAAATTATTTGTATTTTGATCAAGTTTGGCCTTGTTGGGGGCGGAGACCATTAGAATAATGCTCAGCAGTGTGCTTGAAAGTGTTCATTTTAACATTTATATTTTGTTAATTTAGCAGATGCTTTTGTCCAGAGCAACTTAGTCAAGTGCATTGAACTAAGTTAGATAAACTACAACATATCCTAGTCATAGCAAGTAAAAATCCCCATAAATTTCCATCAGTTTAAGCTAGAGATATCTGCATGGGTTGTGTCTCTGTCCACCGAATTTGCCTATGTCTTCCACATCTGCGGTGGAAGGTGGCCAAGCTACAGTGGTGTTAATCACGAAACTCGTTCTTCTCACAAAAAAGGTCTGTAGCTTCCGAACAGTTTGGCATACAAACTACTATGACCACTCTATGGAAAGTGTTTTTTGGTGTTTACACATACAAATTAATGGAATTATGGGGGTTGTTTTGTGCGAACAAAAATAAGGAGTTAAATATGTAATTTCTTATCTCCTACACACTTCAAAACCTTATTCCTTATGATTTATTTTAGATTTTTTTTTTGCTATTTATGAAAGTGTTATTCAATGTGTTTCTATGAGCTATTCCAGTAAGGACCAAATTCAGTATTATACACTACCATTCAAAAGTTTGGGGTCACTTAGAAATGTCCTTGTTTTTGAAAGAAAAGCAAATTTTTTTGCCCATTATAATAACATAACGGAGTCGCCTCTTCACTTTTGACGTTGAGACTGGTGTTTGCGGGTACTATTTATTTGCCAGTTGAGGACTTGTCATCTGTTTCTCAAACTAGACACTCTAATGTACTTGTCCTCTTGCTCTGTTGTGCACAGGGGCCTCCCACTCCTCCTTCTATTCTGTTAGAGCCAGTTTGCGCTGTTCTTTGAAGGGAGTGGTACACAGCGTTGAACAAGATCTTCAGTTTCTTGTCAATTTCTCGCATGGAATAGCCTTCATTTCTCAGAACAAGAATAGACTGACGAGATTCAGAAGAAAGTTGTTTGTTTCTGGGCATTTTGAGCCTGTAATCAAACCCACAAATGCTGATGCTCCAGATACTCAACTAGTCTAAAGAAGGCCAGTTTAATTGCTTCTTTAATCAGGACGACAGTTTTCAGCTGTGCTAACTTAATTGCAAAAGGGTTTTCTAATGATCAATTGGGCTTTTGAAATTATAAACTTGGATTAGCGAACACAACGTGCCATTGGAACACAGGAGTGATGGTTGCTGATAATGGGCCTCTGCACGCCTATGTAGATATTCCATAAAAAAATCTGCCGTTTCCAGCTACAATAGTCATTTACAACATTAACAATGTTTACACTTTATTTCTGATCAATTTTATGTTATTTTAATGGACAAAAAAATGTTGCTTTTCTTTCAAAAACAAGGACATTTCTAAGTGACCCCAAACTTTTGAACGGTAGCGTATATTGAAAGAAAAATATAAATGCAACATGTAAAGTGTTTCATCAGCTAAAATAAAAGATCCCAGAAATTGTCCATTTGCACAAAAAGCTTATTTCCATGTTAGTGAGCATTTCTTCTATGCCAAGATAATCCATCCACCTGACAGGTGTGGCATAGCAAGAAGATTATTAAAAAGCATGATCATTACACAGGTGCACCTTGTGCTGGGGACAATAAAAGGCCACTCTAAAATGTGAAGTTTTGTCACACAACACAATGCCACAGATGTATGAAGTTTTGAGGGAGCATGCAATTAGCATGCTGACTGCAGGAATATCCACCAGAGCTGTTGCCAGATAATTTCTCTACCATAAGCCGCCTCAAAAGTCATTTTAGAGAATTTGGCTGTACGTCCAACCAGTCTCACAACCACAGACGATGTGTAACGACACCAGCCCAGGACTTCCACATCCAGCTTCGTCTGACACCAGCCACTCAGACAGCTGATGGAACTGTGGGTTTGAACAATGGAAGAATATCTGCACAAACTGTCAGAAACCATCTCATCTCATCGTCCTCACCAGGGTCTTGACCTGACTGCAGTTCAGCTTCGTAATCGACTTCAGTGGGCAAATGCTAACCTTTGATGGCCACTGGCAACCTGGAGATGTGTGCTCTTCAGGGATGAATCCCGGTTTCAAATCTACAGGGCAGATGGCGTGTATGGCGTCATGTGGCGGAGCGGTTTGCTGATGTCAACATTGTGTCCCATAGTGAAGGTGGGGTTATGGTATGGGCAGGCATAAACTACTGACAACAAACACAATTGCATTTTATTAATGGCAATTTGAATGCACAGATATACTGTGACGAGATTCTGAGGCCCATTGTCATGCCATTCATCACCTCCATCACCTCATGTTTCAGCATCATAATGCATGGCCCCATGTCACAAGGATCTGTGCTCAATTCCTGGAAGCTAAAAATGTCCAGGTTCTTCCTTGGCCTGCATACTCACCAGACATGTCAGCCTTTGAGCGTGTTCGGGACGCTCTTGATCGCCATGTACGATAGCACGTTGCAGTTCCCGCCAATATCCAGCAACTTCGCACAGCCATTGAAGAGGATTGGGACAAGATTCAACAGGCCACAATCAACAGCCTGATCAATTCTATGTGAAGGAGATGAGGCAAATGATGTTCACACTAGCTACCGACTGGTTTTCTGATCCACACCCTTCCTTTTCTTTAAGGTATCTGTGACCAACTGATGCATATCTGTATTCCCAACTATTGAAATCCATAGATTAGGGCCTAAAGAATTAATTTAAATTGACAGATTTCCTTGTATGTAACTCAGTAAAATCTTTGAAATTGTTGCATTGTTGCGTCAATATTTATCTTTAGAGTATATACAATATATATATAGCCACAAGAGCATTAATGAGGTTGGGCATTGATGTTGGGCGATTAGGCCTGGCTTGCAGTCGACATTCCAATTCATCCCAAAGATGTTCGATGGGGTTGAGGTCAGGGCTCTGTGCAGGCCAGTCAAGTACTTCCACACTGATCTCGACAAACCTCAACAAACCATTTCTGTATGGACCTCGCTTTGTGCACGGGGGCATTGTCATGCTGAAACAGAATTGTATTGTAGTGCAGGTGAGTGAAATACAAATTACAAAATAGGTATTGAAACAATTGGAACAATTAAAATAGAAACACTGCTCGTCGTTGGCACTATCTGCACTGTACATCTAACAGTTGACTAACCACTGTAAATCTAACAGTTGACTAACCACTGTAAATCTAACAGTTGACTAACCACTGTAAATCTAACAGTTGACTAACCACTGTAAATCTAACAGTTGACTAACCACTGTAAATCTAACAGTTGACTAACCACTGTAAATCTAACAGTTGACTAACCACTGTAAATCTAACAGTTGACTAACCACTGTAAATCTAACAGTTGACTAACCACTGTAAATCTAACAGTTGACTAACCACTGTAAATCTAACAGTTGACTAACCACTGTAAATCTAACAGTTGACTAACCACTGTAAATCTAACAGTTGACTAACCACTGTAAATCTAACAGTTGACTAACCACTGTAAATCTAACAGTTGACTAACCACTGTAAATCTAACAGTTGACTAACCACTGTAAATCTAACAGTTGACTAACCACTGTAAATCTAACAGTTGACTAACCACTGTAAATCTAACAGTTGACTAACCACTGTAAATCTAACAGTTGACTAACCACTGTAAATCTAACAGTTGACTAACCACTGTAAATCTAACAGTTGACTAACCACTGTATATCTAACAGTTGACTAACCACTGTAAATCTAACAGTTGACTAACCACTATCTCTCTCTCTCTCTCTCTCGCACGCACGCACGCACGCACGCATACACAGACACACGCAACCACTCACACTTCTACTTACACACACAGGGTTCCATACCTAAAAGGTCCCCACGCCAGTGTGTGAATGTGTGCCCACTAACCCGTATCCATCATGATTAAAACAGTGCGTCAGGTATGGGAATGACTCTAGAGATTCTGTCTGTGTGGTGTAGATTAGCTCTAAGTGTTTTACCTCTCTGCTGCCGCCTGGATGGTAATACATTACAGCAGACTTACTGTATATCCACAGTGGATTCGGAAAGAAGTGAGGATGGCTATAAATTGTGGTGCTGAAATCAGTAGCAGTCTAAGAAATGAAGCTATCACCTGCAGAGTGCAGAGCGAGCCTCTGTCAGAGTTGCTGTAGAGCTACTAGAGTTGGAAGAGGGCTCTGACACTGCACCTCTGTAGCAATCTATCAACTCTCTCCTACAGTGATCTGATGGGATCTCTCGTGGCATCTCGCACAATGTATTATACTATTGCAGGCAGCGTTCTGCCTGTAGCCCTGTAGACAACTACACATGACATCTAAACCAGGCAGCTATGATTCCACTCCTGTGGGACGACTGTAAATCTGTGGCCACAGCCCCATCCCCAAATAGTGCACCACTTATGAAAGGCTCTGTATAGGTAATAGGGTGTGAGACATGGTCTGTGTACTAGTGTCGCGTTCACATGCAAGTCGGAACTAGGAAACGCGAAAATATCAGAGTTTCCTAGTTCCGACTAGCACGTGAACGCGACACTCCTCTCCCCTTTCCTTCTCCTTCTCCTCCTCTTACACTCCCCTTCCTCTTCTTCTCCTCTTCTTCTTTCCCAGCAGTAGCCCTTTAATTGGCTGCAGCAGGAGACTGAGGATGACAGGCTAGCTGGCCTCATTGGGACAGGCTGTCGATCAGAGGAGAAGGGGCCTAAGGCTGTTTTACACACACAGCAGACGGACGGATGGATGCACACACGCACGCAAACACCCCCCCCTCCACACACACACACACACACACACACACACACACACACACACACACACACACACACACACACACACACACACACACACACACACACACACACACACACACACACACACCAGCAGCGGGCAGGCAGTTCTCTTCACCTGCCAGTGGACCTGTGGGACTCTAATACTCAGGCTCCTCTCTCTACCGCAGTACCACTGAACAATGGCTGCTTTCACCGTCAACCCCTACACACGCACACACACACACACACACTCACACTGCTGACAGACCCTGTGCGGTGAGCCAGCTTTCCAGGTCCTGTAAGAGATGACTGGTTAACTACTGTGGGATTTCTCTAAACTTCAAATCCGGCTCTGCTACGTGTGTGTGTGAGTATGCACATTCCTGTCTGCAAGTTATCCTCCCTCTCATGCGTAAGCAGTAGAGACAGTAAAAGGCTTACACATATCTGTACATTACATCTAATAGCTCATGATGAAACATTGTGTACGTTAAGGGAATATCCTCTCTCTGCAATGCATGAATAATGTATTACAGATCATAAATAGTAATGCCAGCCAGCTGAAATGTAATCGTCTTTATATGTATAGGGGATATGGGATCTGGTTGGTCTTCCATTAAAAAACGCATAGTGTACACAGAGAAACTGTGTTAGAAGATCAATTGGCCGTGTAATTCCTCTGGTTAATATCATATAAATATATATTTTAAATCCATAACAGCTGGAGTGAGTCATTGAAGCAGAGAAAAGCAAGGCAGGATATCCCCATGGATGTTCAGTTGGCCTGGGTCCAGGTCTTTGCGCTCCAGACAGTTTGCGGGTGCAGTGGAGCTGTCTTGTACTGTTCTTAAAAGTAACACTTCACCTCTATTCTATCAGAACTGATTAGGACTGCCTCATATTTTGCTCACCTCAAAGGTCCATAACGAACAAGGATTCACTGCTATCCACTGACTGGTTGTAAGCAATCCTGATACAGCGATTCTGTTCTATTTTATTCGACTATTTCTTTCAACAGGCCACCAGTCTCTCCAGTGGTCCTGTGTGTCTGTTGGTTCTCTAGTACTGAAGGAGCTTTCCTCTACTTTGATGTCCCTCTCGTCTATAGAGGTGACTGTCCCGTTCACTTCAGTCCAAGGATCAAACAGTTCTCCTCTCATCAGCAGCATGTGGACTCCTCATCCTGAGGACGGGACAGGTAAGCAAGTGTCAGCCACTCCAGATGGCACGCATGCAAGCAAACACACACACACACACACACACACACACACACACGCAACTTCAGATGGTCTGTCACACATCATAATGAGCGAATGCACACACACTCTGCCTAAAAAAACAAGCTATGAAACATTTTTTTGTCTGTTTATCTTGTTTTTCTCCAGCTTACACACACGGGAAAGTAGAGGCACTTACTGTATGTGATAAAACAATCAAGGGAAAGCCTCCAAGTCACGCTCTCACAGACATACACACTCTCATCTCCATCTGTCTCTCTCTGTTTCACTCTCTGTCTCACTCTCTGTCTCTCTCTCTCTCTCTCTCTCTCCACTCTCTTTCTCCGTGTAAAACTTGAAGTGTTGACTGTCTCCACAGGGACCCTGCATGTAATGGAAATTGAATCCCAGAGTGATATGCGCTTCAACTCCAGACCACCATGGTGTGTGTTTATATCAAAACATATAATTCAGTTTGGCAAGTAAATTGTGGAAACTGATATGGAGTGGTCTAGCTGCTTGTTTTTATCCGGATTCTTTCTGAAAGTATACGTTTATGTAATGCTCCCCCCCCCCCCCCCCCCCCCCCCCCCACACACACACACTCACACACACACTCACACGAAGGCAAAAACACTCACACACACAGTCGTGTACAGCAAACCTTGAGGACCCACAATTCATTCCCATTCAAAATCCTATTTTCTCTAACCCCTAACCCTAAAACTAACCCTAACTCCTAACTAGCCCTCAATGTAATTCTCACCTTGACCCTAAACCACCTAGAAATAGCATTTGACCTTGTGGGGACTAACAAAATGTCCCCAGTTTGTCAAATGTTTGTTTGTTTACATTTCTTGTGGGGACTTCTGGTCCCACACACACTTTCATGGTTATAGAAATGAAGTGTTGTTCCATCTCCAACGTCAAAACTCCATTAGGTTACAATTGAATACTGCAGCAAAAGAGGATATTGACAATGGTCCTCGTGAGCTTTTATCATCTGCACTCTATAAGAACATCCTGTCGCTCACACTGATCACACAAAGGCTGAATGACCCTGTCTCTTCCCCAGAGCAGGATCTCGCTCTTTCTGTAATTTTTTTGCTATCTCTCTCTCGCTTTCTCTGGATCGCTTGCTGGTTGGCAGACACACACACCGTATCCGGTTCCACGAGAGAGCTGAAAGGGGCCTAAGCTCCCTCAGTTCAAACATGAGCCCTCTCAGTTTTTGTTTTATGTCCCTATAAGAAAAATAGCAAATAAGTTCAAATGAGAAAAACAGCGCTGTGTCAGCACAATGGACAGAGTGCAGCACAGTGTGTGTAGGGGGGCTATGGGAAGCCACAGGGGTGGTTATGTAGGACTCCTTTGGATTTCCATAAAAAGCAGGAGAAAACACTTCTCATCTGTATGGTAGGCTAAGTGACTAATGTGATACGCCTCTGCCTGTAATATTTGATTAGGATTTAGTTGGGTGGGGTCAAGTTTACAGTCGGGTCCCAGGGGGTTGTCACTGGTTACCACAGCCATAAAGTCATAAACCTCTCCTATTTCTTAAATGTATCTTCTTAAAATGTGACTTTAAACCTAACCCTAACCATACTGCTAACCTTATGCTTGACCCTAACCTTAAATCAAGACCAAAAATGGCAACAATATTGCCAATGTTGACTTGGAGGCTGTGGTAGCTAGTGGAAACTGGCCCTGTACCTCAATGGTCGGGCCCTGGTGAGGACGCTGTGTTGGATGCTAAACTGCTGCTCCTATGGGGAGATCTCAATGGAAGTGACACTGAATTTATTATGACTGAGCTCTCTCCGGAGCCTGGAGAGGAGAGGGTATGCTCTGACCATATCCCCGGGCTTGGAGAGAAAATGACTGCACTGCAAATTGTTCATCGGTGTAGCACAGAGATTGTGTCAATGAGGGGAGTCTGGAGACCCAATGTCCACTGTGCATCGTTTGGAGAGAATGCTCCATTTCCTGCTTCAACAAAGGCCCATGCAGGGAAGTTTGTGCCCCCCCCCCCCCCCCCCCCATCTCCAAAATGTTACTGGACAGAGTTTAGGCCCTAATCTATGGATTTCACATGACTGGGCAGGAGTGCAGCCCACCCATTGGGGAGCCAAGCCCAGCCAATCAGAATATGTTTTTCACCACAAAAGGGCTTTATTACAGACATAAATAGTCCTGTGTGGATCAGTTGGTAGGGCATGGTGCATGAAATGTCAGGGTTGTTGGTTTGATTCCCACAGGTGACCAGCATGAAAATGTATGCACTTGCGGATAAGAGCGTCTGCTAAATGCCAAAAATCGAAATACTCGGGTGACTGGTCTCTGATGTTTCCTCAGGTGGAGGGCTTGTGTGGTTACATGTGGTCTGCAGTTGTGAGGCTGGTTGGAAGTACTGCCAAATTCTCTAAAACAATATTGGAGGTGGCTTATTGTAGAGAAATTAACATTCGATGCTCTGGTGGACATTCCTGCAGTCAGCATGACAATTGTATGCTCTCTCAAAACGTGTGATGTTGTGTGACAAAACCGCACATTTTAAAGTGGCCTTTTATTGTTCCCAGCACAAGGTGCACCTGTGTAATGATAATGGCATTTAATCAGCTTCTTTGTATGCCACACCTGTCAGGTGGATTGATTCTCTTGGCGAAGGAGAAATGTTCACAAATAGGGATGTAAATAAATGTGTGTCAAAACTGTCGAGAAATAAGCTTTTTCTGTGTATGGAAAATATCTGGGATCTTTTATTTCAGCTCATGAAACATGGGACCAACACTTTACATGTTGAGTTTATATTTTTGTTCACCAAACGGACATACCATGTTGGTCAATATGTATCATGTATCCAGTGCTCGTTTGGAGTGTGCCGTTCTGCCTTGCAGTTACAGTGCCTTGCGAAAGTATTCGGCCCCCTTGAACTTTGCGACCTTTTGCCACATTTCAGGCTTCAAACATAAAGATATAAAACTGTATTTTTTTTGTGAAGAATCAACAACAAGTGGGACACAATCATGAAGTGGAACGACATTTATTGGATATTTCAAACTTTTTTAACAAATCAAAAACTGAAA
Organism: Oncorhynchus mykiss; assembly: GCF_013265735.2. Taxonomy (NCBI): domain Eukaryota; kingdom Metazoa; phylum Chordata; class Actinopteri; order Salmoniformes; family Salmonidae; genus Oncorhynchus; species Oncorhynchus mykiss. The sequence continues at coordinate 29,494,711 of NC_048585.1, read as the reverse complement.
AATTGGGCGTGCAAAATTATTCAGCCCCTTTACTTTCAGTGCAGCAAACTCTCTCCAGAAATTCAGTGAGGATCTCTGAATGATCCAATGTTGACCTAAATGACTAATGATGATAAATACAATCCACCTGTGTGTAATCAAGTCTCCGTATAAATGCACCTGCACTGTGATAGTCTCAGAGGTCCGTTAAAAGCGCAGAGAGCATCATGAAGAACAAGAAACACGCCAGGCAGGTCCGAGATACTGTTGTGAATAAGTTTAAAGCCGGATTTGGATACAAAAAGATTTCCCAAGCTTTAAACATCCCAAGGAGCACTGTGCAAGCGATAATATTGAAATGGAAGGAGTATCAGACCACTGCAAATCTACCAAGACCTGGCCGTCCCTCTAAACTTTCAGCTCATACAAGGAGAAGACTGATCAGAGATGCAGCCAAGAGGCCCATGATCACTCTGGATGAACTGCAGAGATCTACAGCTGAGGTGGGAGACTCTGTCCATAGGACAACAATCAGTCGTATATTGCACAAATCTGGCCTTTATGGAAGAGTGGCAAGAAGAAAGCCATTTCTTAAAGATATCCCTAAAAAGTGTCGTTTAAAGTTTGCCACAAGCCACCTGGGAGACACACCAAACATGTGGAAGAAGGTGCTCTGGTCAGATGAAACCAAAATTGAACTTTTTGGCAACAATGCAAAACGTTATGTTTGGCGTAAAAGCAACACAGCTGAACACACCATCCCCACTGTCAAACATGGTGGTGGCAGCATCATGGTTTGGGCCTGCTTTTCTTCAGCAGGGACAGGGAAGATGGTTAAAATTGATGGGAAGATGGATGGAGCCAAATACAGGACCATTCTGGAAGAAAACCTGATGGAGTCTGCAAAAGACCTGAGACTGGGATGGAGATTTGTCTTCCAACAAGACAATGATCCAAAGCATAAAGCAAAATCTACAATGGAATGGTTCAAAAATAAACATATCCAGGTGTTAGAATGGCCAAGTCAAAGTCCAGACCTGAATCCAATCGAGAATCTGTGGAAAGAACTGAAAACTGCTGTTCACAAATGCTCTCCATCCAGCCTCACTGAGCTTGAGCTGTTTTGCAAGGAGGAATGGGAAAAGATTTCAGTCTCTCGATGTGCAAAACTGATAGAGACATACCCCAAGTGACTTACAGCTGTAATGGTGGCGCTACAAAGTATTAACTTAAGGGGGCTGAATAATTTTGCACGCCCAATTTTTCAGTTTTTGATTTGTTAAAGTTTGAAATATCCAATAAATGTCGTACCACTTCATGATTGTGTCCCACTTGTTGTTGATTCTTCACAAAAAAATACAGTTTTATATCTTTGTTTGAAGCCTGAAATGTGGCAAAAGGTCGCAAAGTTCAAGGGGGCCGAATACTTTCGCAAGGCACTGTACATGTCCATAGGTTTGAGTCGTGTGTGCGTTTAAGGGGAGTGGTTTATGGGGTTACTGGTTTGAGGAACGTGTCGTGAGCGTGATTTAAAATGTTGAGACAAGAACAAGCAGAACGGTGTGTCGCGAAGACGCCCCATAGGCACGTCTCTCTCCTCTATTGCGCATTAACTCAAGCCAATTCATGTGCACTATTTGTTTAATTGTGTCAATTGTTTGACAATGTTTTCAGTGCCCTGTGAAATATATATTCATGAGTAAAATTACTGTTTATCCCAACACATTTCCCCAGTAATTTTGAATGTTTGGTTACTGAAATGTTGATAATTCATTAAATATAATATACAGTACATTCATACCATTCTCAATATCCATGTGGAAACATTGTTCGGAGAGCTCACAAACTATGCATAACTTTTGGTTTATTTAATTGCATTTACCAGTTTTACTGACAATTTCTTCTTGTCATTGTTTGGAGAGCACATGTCCTGTTTCTCCGTCATGTTTAATGTTGTGTGAACGCACGTGCTTTAACGCACATAGATATACTTGTACCTGGCCTGTGCGGCAAGAATAGGTGTGGCCAAATGTATTTGAGTGCCGGTTTGGGGACGTTGTAGTTAATTCACTTTTGGGTAACTCAAGTGGAGCCTGTCTGAGACAGGTTTTGTTTGATGAGAGGCTTTTTCTTTTGAATGCTGACATTTTCAACTCAGAACTTTGTATGTACATTACATTTGTAAACATCACCATCATCTTCGCAACACCAGCGCAGTGTAAATAAATCCAACACTCATTTGCACCTCTACCTGCCTGCCTATTAGGCCCCCACTTTATACTGATGCAGCGGAGCAGAGATGTCGCTCCAACCTGTCACTTCAAAAGCACTCAATGATCTCGGAGTCTCTGCATTTGAACTCTATGCTTATTGTGATATAGCATGATATAAACAGAATTCAATGTAATTCCAATGCAAGAACCCCCCCCCAAAAAAATGTGTCCCCTCGCCAATTTCAACTGCCCCCTTAGTGACTTTATCCTGCTCCGGTTCTGACACGCAAGCACCCACATAGCAAATTCTCCAGTGTTAAATCAACACTGACAGTATTACATTTAACACTCGGCCAGTGTCTATATGGGTCCACACTTTTTAGTGTTAAATTAACACAGTGCTGACGCCATTATGCGCCGATTCAGACTTGTATGCCTTTCCTAAGCAGTATTTGGAATTCAGACTTACCTTATTCAGTCTCATAACGTGCACTGCAGTTGTGGCTAACTTGTGTGATCTGAATAAAAAATGCTTTCTCGTGGAGTTTTCATTCAATAGGGTTTTCAGTACATATATCTTTAAACCATCCCTTTAAATACGGTGTAACTTTTAGTTTGAATTTTGTCGACAGACTCATCAGAATGTATCGAGAGAACGGGTTCAGAATGTTAGGGATCAATGAAAGAAAGCCATCCAAATACATCTGCCTCTGTATTGGCACCAATCGGTAGATACATTTTTTTTTTACTGATCTGTAGGTTCAGGAAATAATTCATGAATTAATTTATTAACCTTTCTGCATGAAAATAAGAAACCGGTGATTTGACTCATTCTGAATATTGCCACATCCAGTTCCTTCAACCCATGGTAATGTTGGAAGATTAATGTACATATCATTATAATATGGAAAATAGTGCACAATATTCTCATCTATTGCCTGTAGTATTATAGAATTATTGATGACAATGGCAAGTATTGCGCCATCCATCGGATTCAAAATGTTATGGCTTGGTATGAGCTCCGCTCCATAATGATTTAATTAGCCTACTTATCTAGCCTAAATCAACTGTTACTAATGATCCTCAGCAACAAACACACAGCCGTGATGGCGTTTACAGAGGTGGCAAATGAGTGTAAATGAAATAATGGAATTAAAAGTTCAAAGGCCGCACCTGAAAGTTAAAAGGACGTACTATTTAAATTCTGCATAAGGGCACAGCCTTTCATAAGCTTTACTGTGGGAAAGTTGGTATGCTTCAGTTTGTTGCCATATGGCTGGTTTCAATTTTTTTTCCTCTGTCCTCCACTCGTTACCTGTATTAATGGCACCTGTTTGAACTTGTTATCAGTATAAAAGACACTTGCCCCACTGTACATTGATTGATTCATTAATCGTATTAATCATTAATGCGGCACAAAGATAAATAACATCAATTTTTCTAAACTAATCCAATAATTTAGTTAGACTTATTGCACCCATTACTGAAATGGTTGTTCCAGTTAAAAGGTTTAGGTAGTCTCCTTTTACAATATTTCTAACCCTGAGTCATTCTGAGTACAGATTGAGGGTGAAATTAAAAAGTTAAATTGAGCCCTCCCGCGTGGCGCAAGTTTCCAGTGGAGGATCTGTTTCTCATCACTGGTTATAACATTCGGCTAACATTTAATCTAGCACCAGGATCAGCAGTGCTTAGCATAAGCATATCGGATACTGGCCAGCTAATTTAGCTAACGTCGGTAGCCTCGAACCCCAGACATATCATATCATATAGTTAGCATCAAACTCTGCCCGGCTATACTGCTAGCCGCAGTGAAAGGCGCCTCTTGTGTTTTATTAATAGCCCTGCTGAAAAAACGTGTCAACTATAACAGCCATGGAAACACATTGGAGTATGTTAATACTATCAAGGTAAATTACATACTAGCAAGATTGTTGCTTGAATGCAGGGCCAGGCATACAAAAACATCCTGCTGGGGCTAACGCTAATCGTTTGTTGTCAATTTCTGGACTAGGTTGTCTTTATTTTGCTTAATAATTGACGAAAGACAGGCTACCTAAATGTGACTTATCGGCTACTACTGAAGCAAGACATGTTTTTGTGTTACATTTTTAGAACAAAACCTTGTATTTAAGCAAAACAACAGCTGAAGGTAGGCAACTTCTTCAGCCTGACTGGCTGACATCTCAATACTAGCGATTAGCTTTAAGACACTGAAAAGCTCACATGAAACAAATTTGGCCAGCGACAACCTTGTAAAACCTTTGCTAACATCTACAACATATCAGCTTTTGAACAGAGTAGACTTCCATGTGCACGTTCACTTCACTTTTGTAATATTTACATTCCATCGATGCCTATTAGGGTAAAATAACAACTTCAGGCATAAACCCAGAACTATATAGCACTGCTTCAAAGGAATAGGGTTCCCATTCCTTCTGCTTTATTTTCACACAATTGTGTCTTGCAGAAGGGAACCATGAAGAGGAGCTTGGAGTGGGCAAGGGGGAGGCTGAGGAAGCAGTAGAGAAGACCTGATTCATCAAGTATCACAGTTAATTCTGGTGATTCTCACCTGGTTGGCATTCACAACACAAGGTATGCAACATTAAGCCCAATCAAATATCCAATGTTATTAAAACATGAAGCCCAATCTACGGTCAAGCAACATTTTAATGTCAGTTGTGTGTTAATGTTATGAACTACAAACAATCTATGGTTCTTGGAGTCAATGAATCAGTTGACTACAATTAGAGATGATTTTAAAACCACTGTGCCAGTAAAGATGGCAAAAAAAAAGAGTCTTAACTTTAAAAAAAAAAAAATCTGACACTTCAATCCGACACTCTTGTTAATGTTTGACGTCAGGCAGAACGTCTTCATCCACCGTAGGATGGGGAGCCGCCGATTGGCATTTTTGACAGCGGTGTCTGTGTGGGTGTGCCAGGAAAGGACGTTAGAAGTTAGATCCCCATGATATCGAAGCTTCTTAATATTTCCACTGCAGCCAAGTTCGATTACAAAAACTGGAACAATAGATGTTGTGTAGCACACGGTAGAACAAAAAATTCACTGGACCAGCTCCAGTATGCCTATTGTCCCAACAAATGTGTCCAATTATGCATTTTACATACGTAAGAGTGTGCTTTCTTTTATAGATCTGCTTTCAACACCATCCTGACCCACAAACTGGTTAGCAGACTCATGCCTCTGGATGTAAGCACTGTAAAAACAAATCTGATTTTTTTTTTACATTATCACAAGAATGTGTATCCCCAGAATGGACCCAACACCTAAACATGCTGACAACACTACCAAGATACACCTGATCACTAGTGATCATGAGTACATGAAGGAGCTGTGGGACCTGACACGACGGTCCCACAGCCTCGGCGTAAGCAAAACAAAGTAGATGGTGAGACTTAATGACGTTTCTCCCCTCTACTTTACATTGACATAGATGATCGGCAGCTTCAAGATTCTGGGCACCCAGATATCCTTTTCTGCCTTTTTAGTCACATCACTCAAAAAAGTCTCACCAGCGCTTCTCCACTACCCTCATGAACTTGCTGCACCACAACCTATATACAATCAATCAATCAATCAAATTTATTTTATATAGCCCTTCGTACATCAGCTGATATCTCAAAGTGCTGTACAGAAACCCAGCCTAAAACCCCAAACAGCAAGCAATGCAGGTGAAGAAGCACGGTGGCTAGGAAAAACTCCCTAGAAAGGCCAAAACCTAGGAAGAAACCTAGAGAGGAACCAGGCTATGTGGGGTGGCCAGTCCTCTTCTGGCTGTGCCGGGTGGAGATTATAACAGAACATGGCCAAGATGTTCAAATGTTCATAAATGATCAGCATGGTCGAATAATAATAAGGCAGAACAGTTGAAACTGGAGCAGCAGCACAGTCAGGTGGACTGGGGACAGCAAGGAGTCATCATGTCAGGTATTCCTGGGGCATGGTCCTAGGGCTCAGGTCCTCCGAGAGAGAGAAAGAAAGAGAGAATTAGAGAGAGCATATGTGGGATGGCCAGTCCTCTTCTGGCTGTGCCGGGTGGAGATTATAACAGAACATGGCCAAGATGTTCAAATGTTCATAAATGATCAGCATGGTCGAATAATAATAAGGCAGAACAGTTGAAACTGGAGCAGCAGCACAGCCAGGTGGACTGGGGACAGCAAGGAGTCATCATGTCAGGTAGTCCTGGGGCATGGTCCTAGGGCTCAGGTCCTCCGAGAGAGAGAAAGAGAGAAGGAGAGAATTAGAGAACGCACACTTAGATTCACACAGGACACCGAATAGGACAGGAGAAGTACTCCAGATATAACAAACTGACCCTAGCCCCCCGACACATAAACTACTGCAGCATAAATACTGGAGGCTGAGACAGGAGGGGTCAGGAGACACTGTGGCCCACTCCGAGGACACCCCCGGACAGGGCCAAACAGGAAGGATATAACCCCACCCACTTTGCCAAAGCACAGCCCCCACACCACTAGAGGGATATCTTCAACCACCAACTTACCATCCTGAGACAAGGCTGAGTATAGCCCACAAAGACCTCTACATTGTCTGTTTTAATTGCCATAACACATGTAAATGAAATGTTGTCCATATTTACTGTAAGATTTATTTATGGTAACATTGCACATATTGTAACATTATAGTCCCTTGACATACATGACTTAACTACTTTGCATAATTCTCAGTTTACCAACTAAGAAATCATACATGTATTAAAATATTAAACTTGCATTATGTATTACTGTGTCCAATTGATTCTGGTTGGTTGTAATGTTTTTGAAAACTTCACTACACAACTTTCTTTTGCTGATGGCCAATCCTGTCGTAAACTTTCCTAATATCAATCCTTTTCGGACACATCCCCAATTAACCGTGGCTGCAGTATTACAAACTTTACTAGGTAGTCATACAATAAACATTTTGGATTAGTCCCCTTAAATGAATTCTCTTTAAATCAAATAAAATGTTATTTGTCACATGCGCTGAATACAACAGCTGCAGACCTGTAGACCTGAATACAACACCTGTAGACCTGAATACAACAGCTGCAGACCTGTAGACCTGTAGACCTGAATACAACAGCTGCAGACCTGTAGACATGCAGACCTGAATACAACAGCTGCAGACCTGTAGACCTGAATACAACAGCTGCAGACCTGAATACAACAGCTGCAGACCTGTAGACCTGTAGACCTGAATACAACAGCTGCAGACCTGTAGACATGCAGACCTGAATACAACAGCTGCAGACCTGTAGACCTGAATACAACAGCTGCAGACCTGTAGACCTGTAGACCTGTAGACCTGAATACAACAGCTGCAGACCTGTAGACATGCAGACCTGAATACAACAGCTGCAGACCTGTAGACCTGTAGACATGTAGACCTGAATACAACACCTGCAGACCTGTAGACCTGTAGACCTGAATACAACACCTGTAGACCTGTAGACATGAATACAACACCTGTAGACCTGAATACAACAGCTGCAGACCTGTAGACCTGTAGACATGCAGACCTGAATACAACAGCTGCAGACCTGTAGACCTGTAGACATGCAGACCTGAATACAACAGCTGCAGACCTGTAGACCTGTAGACATGTAGACCTGAATACAACAGCTGCAGACCTGTAGACATGTAGACATGTAGACCTGAATACAACAGCTGCAGACCTGTAGACATGTAGACATGTAGACCTGAATACAACAGCTGCAGACCTGTAGACCTGTAGACATGTAGACCTGAATACAACAGCTGCAGACCTGTAGACATGCAGACCTGAATACAACAGCTGCAGACCTGTAGACCTGTAGACATGCAGACCTGAATACAACAGCTGCAGACCTGTAGACCTGTAGACATGTAGACCTGAATACAACACCTGCAGACCTGCAGACCTGTAGACCTGTAGACCTGAATACAACAGCTGCAGACCTGTAGACCTGTAGACATGTAGACCTGAATACAACAGCTGCAGACCTGTAGACCTGTAGACATGTAGACCTGAATACAACAGCTGCAGACCTGTAGACATGTAGACCTGAATACAACACCTGTAGACCTGTAGACCTGTAGACCTGAATACAACAGCTGCAGACCTGTAGACCTGTAGACCTGAATACAACACCTGTAGACCTGAATACAACAGCTGCAGACCTGTAGACCTGTAGACCTGAATACAACAGCTGCAGACCTGTAGACCTGTAGACCTGAATACAACAGCTGCAGACCTGTAGACCTGAATACAACACCTGTAGACCTGAATACAACAGCTGCAGACCTGTAGACATGTAGACCTGAATACAACAGCTGCAGACCTGTAGACCTGTAGACATGTAGACCTGAATACAACAGCTGCAGACCTGTAGACCTGTAGACATGTAGACCTGAATACAACACCTGCAGACCTGTAGACCTGTAGACATGTAGACCTGTAGACCTGAATACAACAGCTGCAGACCTGTAGACCTGTAGACATGTAGACCTGAATACAACAGCTGCAGACCTGTAGACATGTAGACCTGAATACAACAGCTGCAGACCTGTAGACCTGTAGACATGTAGACCTGAATACAACAGCTGCAGACCTGTAGACCTGTAGACCTGAATACAACAGCTGCAGACCTGTAGACCTGTAGACCTGAATACAACACCTGTAGACCTGAATACAACAGCTGCAGACCTGTAGACATGTAGACCTGAATACAACAGCTGCAGACCTGTAGACCTGTAGACATGTAGACCTGAATACAACAGCTGCAGACCTGTAGACCTGTAGACATGTAGACCTGAATACAACACCTGCAGACCTGTAGACCTGTAGACATGTAGACCTGTAGACCTGAATACAACAGCTGCAGACCTGTAGACCTGTAGACATGTAGACCTGAATACAACAGCTGCAGACCTGTAGACATGTAGACCTGAATACAACAGCTGCAGACCTGTAGACCTGTAGACATGTAGACCTGAATACAACAGCTGCAGACCTGTAGACCTGTAGACATGTAGACCTGAATACAACACCTGCAGACCTGTAGACCTGTAGACCTGAATACAACACCTGTAGACCTGTAGACCTTAAAGCAACAGATAATTAAAGAGCAGCAGTAAAATAACAATAGCGAGGCTATATACAGGGGGTACGGTTAGTCAAAGTAGTATAGATATTAAATTGAGGGGGGGGGGGGGGGGGGCAATGCAAATAGTCTGGGTAGGCATTTGATTAGATGTCCAGTAGACTTACGGCTTGGGAGTAGAAGCTGTATAGAAGCCTCTTGGACCTAGACTTGGCTTCTGACTTCACTGAAGAGGCTTGAGTGTCTATTCATGTAAGGCAGGAGACCTAAACACGCCAGACCCTCTTTGAATCTATAAAGTAAAAAAGTCACATAAAGTATTTGCCCTGAAGAATTCAACTCAGTTTATGAGATTCCTTAGATATATGGAACCTCACTGCTCAAGAGCATCCCGTAGCCTGCTTTCTAAGTAGAACTTTGTGGCTGACTCCACCAGGGCATCCCTCTCCAATGAGCGAATGTATCGCACTGAACCCAACATGACCAGTTGTTCGGAGGCTTCCATGACCGAAGATTGTGCCTCGTCAACAGTTTGTGCTAACTGGATCTTAGTTCAATAGTGAACAGTGTTTTGTGACAAATTAGCAAAACGATAAACTGATTATCACTACCCTTAACTATTTTAAACTTCAACTTCAATGCAGTAGGGAAGTCCCAAGGATCCCGGACAGCATTGGTGAATGGAGATTGGAAGTCATTTAATGCCTCTGTCTCTCTTTATTTCTCTTTCCATCCCGACTAGTAAATTAACTGATAATAAGACTCCACCATTTACAGTACATTTCAATGGATGGTGCTGGTTGGTAAAACAGGGCTACCTGAGATGGAGGTTATCATCATGTCAACTGCACATTAGCTTGAGGCTACAATCATCACCCTGAACCCAGGTGATGATTCTTCGGTATGTGTTGCAGTTGATGTTGATACCTTATCCATGCACAAACACAAGCATAACCACTCACTCTCACTGCTCTAACCAGTTGAAACGGTTTCATATTCAGACAAACCCAGATGCCAGTCTCCACTGTGTAACACAAAGTGTTAGAGTTTGTGAACCGTGGGCATAACACACAGATGGAACACTCTGCCAATCTGCTTTGTGAGTCAGTAAGTGCAAATAATTATAGTGAATAATCTGGGCTGTGTTGGCTGGATGTGTGCTAGAGGCAGAGGCAAAGTTATACACTTTGGAGAGGAGAGGACTGCATTCCATTTGGAGGAAACTCAAGAGACAACTCTGACTGATGGGAGTGGCTAATATGAGATGAGAGGAGATCTCACCTGCCAAGCACAGACTAATTAGACTTTCTAATCTACAACCAGACATCGTAAGGCTGATTTTATCAGAGAATGAGGTGTGTGATAATAATACAACTGCAGGGTTATGCGTATGGTACAACAACTTACCCCTGACAGATGTCTATGACGCAATTCAGTGCAACAGACAGAGAGGTGCTGATGTGAGACTAATGATGATCTTCCTCTCATTATTACCATCAGTGGTTTCTCACGAGACATGAGTAAAAAGGTGTTCATTTCTCCCCACACAGCTTTTGACGCAGGCTATCATTCAGCCATTAGATTTGCAAGAAGACACAAAGCCTCCCGTTCCGCTTGTTTACACTGAGCTGCACTGGTGTCGGAAATAATCATGGTTACATTAAGACACCGTGGAGCCGGAGCTAGATGTGAAGTTCACAGGAGCATATCAAATTGGGTGTCAAATTAAAGCTCAGAGGTAAGGTATATTTATATTTTTCAAATATTTTCCATCCTAAGAATTAGGAATAAGCAAAGGCTTTGATTTCTGGTCAAACAGAACAAGTCTTAAAAGGTATTAGAAATGCATCAAAACACAATGCTGTAGTAAAGACCCCTGCCAACTAATATCAGCACTTATATTTAGTTTTGGAGAAATGCTCTGCTTTCTTTAAGTTTAAGAAACATTGCATTGTACCTTGAAATTCCATGACTAAAAACCCACATATATATATTTTTTATTTCTCTCCCCCATGAGGAAAGTTCACAGAAGTAACAAGTAAAGGTAGACCTATCAATTATTTTGTGTTTTATTGAATTTCCAGAATAAAAATCTATGTGAAATTATAATAGTCACAACCACAATTAGGTTCACAAGTTCGGACAGCACAGTACAGTAGGGCAAGGAAAAGTAGAGAATAGTTCAGTACAATACAGTACAGCACAGTATAGAAAAGTACTGTACTGAACTGTACTGTACTATGCTGTGCTTTTTGGAAAAAGTGGAAACATTTATTTAAATTCTGTTACCAAACTTTGCATCTGCACAGTTATTCGAGTAAATGTGTTTTGGTAAAATTTGCAGTGTAAATTGTTAAAAGTAGTCCTTGTGCATGGAGCTGTATGGTTTGTTAAACTTTGAAATCAATGGTTTTTGCTTGGCATACATTTTAAGTGAAAAATCGGAGTCTCAGTGCAATTCCGTTACTGTGGAATGCATGAGCATTGGAAATGTTATGAGGAGTTTTGGTTGTCAGTTAAAATGTACGAGAGTAAAAGTTGTCAAAAATATTAACACTCACGTAAAGTACCGATACTTAAAGCTAGAATCCTTAATTGAAACAATAACAAAGCCAACACCCCACCTCTGTTTTGGTAAAAAGCTCAGGGATGGGCCTGGAGAATTGTAACCACTCTCATATTCATAGATGGAGCTAAGGATGCAAGGAATGACTATGCATGATATTAAAATTATAGTTTTACAGTACTTATTGTTTTGCCTGTACAGTGTTTATTTACATTTAAATTCTTTACAAACAGTGGAGGAAAACAAGCATATATTTTGAGTTACTACAGTTGAACTAAGCTCATTGAAATAGATAAAAATGTAATTGACACGTAAAAACTAAGTTTCAACGAGGTTTCAGAAAATAGCATGGCACTCCTATGCAGCAACACAAGTTGTTCATGATATAAATGATGCCGTCGACAAGAAACAGCACGGTGTCTCCCTGTTCATTGAGCTGCCAAAGGCAGTTGACACAGTTGATCATGACATCATCCTGCAAATACTTGTCAATGCAGGATTATCTGATCACGCAGTCTTATAGTTCAAATGCTCCCTGTCAGATAGAACTTGGTGTGTCCAGTTTGATGGCAAGTCATTTTGATATGTTAACTGTCCAGAAGGGGGTGCCACAGGTGCCACATTAAGGACAATACAGTGCCACCTTTGCGGCCCGCTAACAAGAACTGCACCCTCCCCCCTCTCCTTCTCTGTGGGTGACGTAAGTAAAACATTTAACCTCTTGAAGCTAGGGGGTACTATTTTTATGTTTTGAAAAATAACATTCCCAAAGTAAATGGCCTATTTCTCAGGACCAGATGCTAGACTATGCATATAATTGACAGATTAGGATAGAAAACACTAAAGTTTCCAAAACTGTCAAAAAATTGTCTGTGAGTATAACAGAACTGATATTGCAGGCAAAACCCTGAGAAAAATCAAACTAGGAAGTGGCTTCTATTTTGAAAACTCCGTGTTCCATAGCCTCCCATTGCTCCATTTAAAGGGATATCAACCAGATTCCTTTTCCTATCGCTTCCTCAAGGTGTCAACAGTCTTCAGACAGAGTTTCAGGCTTTTATTTTGAAAAATGAGCCAGAACGATAACATCGCGTCAAGTGGGCACATGAGTTTTGCTCGTGCAACAGAATTTGGACAGCTATTGTTTTTCCCTCTAATACTGTGAAAGACATTTGCGGTTGATATATTATCGATTATATATTTTAAAAACAACCTGAGGATTGATTATAAAAAACGTTTGACATGTTTCTGTGGACATTACGGATATTATTTGGAATTTGTCTGCATTGTCGTGACCGCTCTTTCCTGTGGATTTCTGAACAAATGCGCCAAACAAACAGAGGTATTTTGTATATAAAAATAGTCTTTATGCAACAAAAGGAACATTTGTTGTGTAACTGGGAGTCTCTTAAGGGAAAACATCCGAAGATCATCAAAGGTAAGATTGCTTTTCTGATTTTCGTGACCAAGCTACCTGATGCTAAGTGTACTTAATGTTTTGTTATGCGATCGATAAACTTACACAAACGCTTGGATTGCTTTCACTGTAAAGCATAATTTCAAACTCTGAGACGACAGGTGGATTAACAAAAGGCTAAGCTGTGTTTTGCAATATTGCACTTGTGATTTCATGAATATGAAAGTTTCTCCTTTTCAGAGCTCTTGGACATCGTGATAATCTTCAAGAGCTTTTTGAGCAGGGCCTTTCTTTTCCACATTGAAGGCCTTGCAAAAGTATTCTTCCCCCTTGGCGTTTGTCCTATTTTGTTGCATTACAACCTGTAATTTAAATAGATTTTTTGGGGATTTCATGTAACGGACATACACAATAGGCAAAATTAGTGGAGTGAGATGAAAAAAATTACTTGTTTCAAACAATTCTAAAAAATAAAAACAGAAAAGTGGTGCGTGCATATGTATTGATCCCCTTTGCTATGAAGCCACTAAATAAGATATGGTGCAACCAATTACCTTCAGAAGTCACATCATTTGTTAATTAAAGTCCACCTGTGTGCAATCTGAAGTGTCACAAAAGTGTCACATGACATGCCCCAAGCAAGGGGCACCACCAAGCAGGTAAGCGGCACCATGAAGGCCAAGGAGCTCTCCAAACAGGTCAGGGACAAGTTTGTGGAGAAGTAAAGATCAGGGCTGGGTTATAAAACATATCAGAAACTTAGAACATCCCACAGAGCACCATTAAATCCATTATTAAAAATTGAAAGAACATGGCACCACAACAAACCTGCCAAGAGAGGGCCGTCCACCAAAATACACAGACCAGGCAAGGAGGGCATTAACCAGAAAGGCAACAAAGAGACCAAAGATAACCCTGAAGGAGCTGCAAAGCTCCACAGCGGAGATTGGAGCATCTGTCTATAGGACCACTTTAAGCCGTACACTCCACAGAGCTGGGCTTTAAGGAAGAGTGACCAGATAAAAGCCATTGCTTAAAGAATAAAATAAGCAAACACATTTGGTGTTCACCAAAAGGCATGTGGGAGACAAACATATGGAAGAAGGTACTCTGGTCAGATGAGACTAAAATTGAGCTTTTTGGCCATCATGGAAAAAGCTATGTCTGGCTCAAACCCAACACCTCTCATCACCCCGAGAACACCATCACCACAGAGAAGCATTGTGGTGGCAGCATCATGCAGTGGGGATGTTTTTCCATTGGCAGGGACTAGGGAAACTGGTCAGAATTGAAGGAATGATGGATGGCGCTAAATACAGGGAAATTCTTGAGGGAAACCTGTTTCAGTCTTCCACAGATTTGAGACTGGTACGGAGGTTCACCTTCCAGCAGGACAAGGACCCTAAGCATACTGATAAAGCAACACTCGAGTGGTTTAAGGGAAAACATTTAAATGTATTGGAATGGCCTAGTCAAAGCCCAGACCTCAATCCAATTGAGGATCTGTGGTATGACGTAATGATTACTGTACACCAGCGGAACTCATCCAACTTGAAGGACCTGGAGCAGTTTTACTTTGAAGAATTGTCAAAAATTCCAGAGGCTAGATGGTCTAACATGTTTTGGTCCTGTAGGATAGAGCTTTCTAAGGAGTGTTACTGAACGAACAAAATTAATGTGAGCTACCGTATTATAGCCAGGAAGGTGGGGCTTCCAAGGGCGGGCTCGGCATCCATTGGCCCATTGGGGCGTGATTTTTGTTTTCTTCAGGTGAATATTATTGGTCGTTGACTCCCGATAGTATGTTATATCTTGTTCCCTCCTTCAGGGATCAATAGTTATATTTATAACTGTATGCTTTATGTTGTAAATGTGTTTTCAACTTTGTGTGCTGCTATTTTGGACAGGTCTCTCTTGTAAAAGAGGTTGTTAATCTCTTTTAATGAAACTAACCTGTTAAAATAAAGGTAAAAACAATGATGCATTTATAAATTATATTATTCCAATGTAAATGGATATTTACAATTCATTTAAATGTAAACTAAATTGGATGGGGGGGTGCATTCAAATATTTTGGGGATTCTCTCTGCATGCAAGTGTCTGCCATTGCAGGGAGCATCTTGGGACTGTCAAAAAACCCCACCAAAAAACAAAACTACTGTTAATCTGCCCAAGATGCTAGGGTCACTTATTGGCTTTCAGCCTGCACACACATCTCCACATGATCAAATCAGCCGATAACACAGTGCAGAGACACACAACCCACTAAACTACGCTAAATCAAAACCTGACTGCTGTGTTATGATAGCACCACAAGCCTCATCTCTCTCCCGTGTGGTGGTCCTACCGCACCAGGGTTATCCCGTTTAATAAGGGGAATAAAACGAAAATGGTCATCTAATCTGACCAGAATCACATCACAGATCACACAAACCTTGTTTACTTTTAACTGGTCTGTAAGCTTGGATAAATACATAACTATCTACCTCACACCACACGGCTAGATAAAAGCAGATGACAGCATAGTGAGCAGTATGGTGGTGAAAACATTTGATAGCATGGATGCCCTTTGAGGTATATACGTACAGTACGCTGCAGGGTTCCTCTTTGATTTAAAGGCCTAACCTCTCGTTATCTAATTGAGTAGATTAACACAAGGCCGGGAACTTAAATTGGGACTCTGGGGAGCAAGAGAGCCGGGGGGGTAGAGACAGTTGCCCCTTTCACCTCACCTGATGGTGATGTCATAGCACCCACACTGATAAAGAGAGACACAGCAAACACAGTTGAAACAGTTGAAGCATAACAAACACAGTTGAGACACAGCAAACACAGTTGAAACACAACTAACCCAGTTGAGACACAGTCAACAGAGAAAACATACACAGAAAACACACAGATGTACACTACACAGTGCTTGTTCGTTGGTATTTTCCACGTGACTAAACTGTAACAACGTACGATGCTCACTGAACCATTTCCAATTCTATTACCATTGTTGTTCATCAACGAGCGCACACGCTGAGAAACATTACACAATCATTTTGTCAATGGAGACGACATTCCATCACGTGGAGTGTTTTTCATTTGGCTCCTGATCAGACCAAGGGGAAAGTCACACATGAGAGGGATGCAGAGTAACGTCTGTTTAGAATCAAAATGATCAAACTCAAGTTTTCAAGCGCAATCAAAGAGGACATATGATTAAATGACTAATTATCATTACAGATAGAGTGGTTAAAATCTGAAGCCTTATTATATGATTATTCTAAGAGTACAGTGGTTGGCTAACACAAACACAATGCTGATTAATATTCTAGAACCTAGTTAGGTTCTTTGCTTGTAAACCCCTGCCTACTTTCCACGAGGCTAATTAGCGATAGCAATTATCCTGCCTTCCTTGCTGTTATTATGATTGGGGCCAAGGTACATGCTTGCTAATTCAGGTGCTGCAGCGAGCGACTTTGAAACCTCTTTGGTTGTAAATAAACACACAGGCTACCACACACACACACGCAGACGCACGTGCACGCACGCAGACACACACGCAGACGCACGTGCACGCACGCAGACACACACTAAGCAACTAAAAAAAAAACACACACCTTTTTGTTTGGAGGCATCAGCAAAGAGCAAACCGGGGTCATTAAGGTCATTAATTACGCGCAATAGGATCAAAGTTCATGTTTTGATGAGTCTTTTCTCTTTTCTCATTGGTTACCTGATGGAAAAATTACAAGATTTCACGTGGCATTTCCACATGGTTTGCACATTTGAAATCGTGTTTTTGGAACCCTCCACATGTGATGATGTGGATTTACACATGTGAAATCATGTGTTTTGGAACACTTCACATGTGATGATATTTCACATAACCTTTCAAATGAGATTTCACAAGTAATGCCCTGCAAACAAAAATGAAACGTCATGCCACACACAATGATTTTAAATTCAAAATCTGACACTTATGCTTACCTTGTGCTTGTTTATTTACACAGCAATTGTTATTTTTACCAGGGATTTGAACTCACAATCTCTTGGTTCGCAGCATTCAGATCTTTCTGCTACACCACAATGTACAGTGCCTTGCGAAAGTATTCGGCCCCCTTGAACTTTGCGACCTTTTGCCACATTTCAGGCTTCAAACATAAAGATATAAAACTGTATTTTTTTGTGAAGAATCAACAACAAGTGGGACACAATCATGAAGTGGAACGACATTTATTGGATATTTCTAACTTTTTTAACAAATCAAAAACTGAAAAATTGGGAGTGCAAAATTATTCATCCCCCTTAAGTTAATACTTTGTAGCGCCACCTTTTGCTGTGATTACAGCTGTAAGTCGCTTGGGGTATGTCTCTATCAGTTTTGCACATCGAGAGACTGACATTTTTTCCCATTCCTCCTTGCAAAACAGCTCGAGCTCAGTGAGGTTGGATGGAGAGCATTTGTGAACAGCAGTTTTCAGTTCTTTCCACAGATTCTCGATTGGATTCAGGTCTGGACTTTGACTTGGCCATTCTAACACCTGGATATGTTTATTTTTGAACCATTCCATTGTAGATTTTGCTTTATGTTTTGGATCATTGTCTTGCTGGAAGACAAATCTCCGTCCCAGTCTCAGGTCTTTTGCAGACTCCATCAGGTTTTCTTCCAGAATGGTCCTGTATTTGGCTCCATACATCTTCCCATCAATTTTAACCATCTTCCCTGTCCCTGCTGAAGAAAAGCAGGCCCAAACCATGATGCTGCCACCACCATGTTTGACAGTGGGGATGGTGTGTTCAGCTGTGTTGCTTTTACGCCAAACATAACGTTTTGCATTGTTGCCAAAAAGTTCAATTTTGGTTTCATCTGACCAGAGCACCTTCTTCCACATGTTTGGTGTGTCTCCCAGGTGGCTTGTGGCAAACTTTAAACAACACTTTTTATGGATATCTTTAAGAAATGGCTTTCTTCTTGCCACTCTTCCATAGAGGCCAGATTTGTGCAATATACGACTGATTGTTGTCCTATGGACAGAGTCTCCCACCTCAGCTGTAGATCTCTGCAGTTCATCCAGAGTGATCATGGGCCTCTTGGCTGCATCTCTGATCAGTCTTCTCTTTGTATGAGCTGAAAGTTTAGAGGGACGGCCAGGTCTTGGTAGATTTGCAGTGGTCTGATACTCCTTCCATTTCAATATTATCGCTTGCACAGTGCTCCTTGGGATGTTTAAAGCTTGGGAAATCTTTTTGTATCCAAATCTGGCTTTAAACTTCTTCACAACAGTATCTCGGACCTGCCTGGTGTGTTCCTTGTTCTTCACGATGCTCTCTGCGCTTTTAACGGACCTCTGAGACTATCACAGTGCAGGTGCATTTATACGGAGACTTGATTACACACAGGTGGATTGTATTTATCATCAGTAGTCATTTAGGTCAACATTGGATCATTCAGAGATCCTCACTGAACTTCTGGAGAGAGTTTGCTGCACTGAAAGTAAAGGGGCTGAATAATTTTGCACGCCCAATTTTTCAGTTTTTGATTTGTTAAAAAAGTTTGAAATATCCAATAAATGTTGTTCCACTTCATGATTGTGTCCCACTTGTTGTTGATTCTTCACAAAAAAATACAGTTTTATATCTTTATGTTTGAAGCCTGAAATGTGGCAAAAGGTCACAAAGTTCAAGGGGGCCGAATACTTTCGCAAGGCACTGTATGTGTCAGTAACTGACTTCACCTGTATTCCCACACTTTGGACTTCAAAGTAAATCTCAGCTTTTTTAAAACATGCACTAAATAAAAATGATTAGATTTATCATAGGGATTCAGGAGTAACATTAAAGCAGAATGATATGCCCCACCAACATTAGACAACTATACAGAAAACCCTCAAATTGCTGAAATAAGTTAATTAAATAAAACATTTGAGGAAATAGTAGTGGGGATGGCACTCTTGCTAAGTGCAGAGATACAGTTGAAGTCGGAAGTTTACATTCCTTGCTTAGCCAAATACATTTAAACTCAGTTTTTCACAATTCCTGGCATTTAAAGTAAATATTCCCTGTCTTATGTCAGTTAGGATCACCATTAAGAATGTGAAATGTCAGAATACAAGTAGAGAGAATGATTTATTTCTTTCTTTCATCACATTCCCAGTGGGTCAGAAGTTTACATACACTCAATTAGTATTTGGTAGCATTGCCTTTAAATTGTTCAACTTGGGTCAAAGCCTTCCACAAGCTTCCCACAATAAGTTGGGTGAATTTTGGCCCATTCCTCCGGACAGGGCTGGTGTAACGGACTCAGGTTTGTAGGCCTCCTTGCTCGCACACGCTTTTTCAGTTCTGGCCACAAATCTTCTATGGGATTGAAGTCAGGGCTTTGTGATGGCCACTCCAATACCTTGACTTTGTTGTCCTTAAGCCATTTTGCCACAACTTTGGAAGTATGCTTGGGGTCATTGTCTATTTGGAAGACCCATTTGCGACCAAGCTTTAACTTCCTGACTGATGTCTTGAGATGTTGCTTCAATATATCCACATAATTTTACTTCCTCATGATGCCATCTACTTTGTGAAGTGCACCAGTCCCTCCTGCAGCAAAGCACCCCCACAATATGATTCTGCCACCCCCACAATATGATTCTGCCACACCCATGCCTCACGGTTGGGATGGTGTTCTTCGGCTTGCAAGCCCTCCCCCTTTTCCCTCCAAACATAACGATGGTCATTATGGCCAAACAGTTCTATTGTTGTTTTATCAGACCAGAGGACATTTCTCCAAATTACCATCTTTGTCCCCATGTGCAGTTACAAACCGTAGTCTGGCTTTTTTAGAACGGTTTTGGAGCAGTGGCTTCTTCCTTGCTGGGAGGTCGTTCAGGTTATGCCAATACAGGACATGTTTTACTATGGATATAGTTACTTGTGTATTTGTTTCCTCCAGAATCTTCACAAGGTCCTTTGCTGTTGTTCTGGGATTGATTTGCACTTCTCGCAACAAAGTATGTTCATCTGTAAGAGACAGAACGCGTCTCCTTCCTGAGCGGTATGACGGCTGCGTGGTCCCACGGTGTTTATACTTGCATACTAGTGTTTGTACAGACGAACGTGGTACCTTCAGTCGTTTGGAAATTGCTCGTTTGAAAAGAGGCACTGAGTTTGAAGGTAGGCCTTGACATACATCCACAGGTAAACCTTCAATTGAATCAAATTATGTCAATTGGTCTATCAGAAGCTTCTAAAGCCATGACATCATTTTCTGGCATTTTCCAAGCTGTTTAAAGGCACAGTCAACTTAGTGTATATAAACTGATGACCCACTGGAATTGTGATACAGTGAATTATAAGTGAAATAATCTGTCTGTAAACAATTGTTGGAAAAATTACTTGTAACATGCACAAAGTAGATGTCCTAACTGACTTGACAAAACTATAGTTTGCTAACAAGAACTTTGTGGAGTGGTTGAAAAATGAGTTTTAATGACTCCAAGCTAAGTGTATGTAAACTTCCGACTTCAACTGTATATTATAGGATATGAATGTTTAGGGGAATGCTGCAGAGCTTGTGGCATAGCAGAAAGGGTGTTGTACCTCAAATCCTGAATTCGTTTTTTGTTCACATGTGAAGTGTTCCAAGAACACGTTTTCACATGTGAAAGGTCAGATGACGTTTTCACATGATTTCACAATTCACGTGTGAAATTATGTGATTTTCCACTTCTGACGTCATGTCATTCAACATGAAACTCCACAAATGTTTGTTTTGTAGTAAGTTACCAGCTCCTGAGTTGCTGTGAATTTAGTGTAAACAACTTTTAATGTATTTCTACAGCTGAATTGTATTTTGTCAGCAAATATGCAACAACAAACTGTATTCAGGAAGTACACAGAAACTCAAATTGTAATTCAATTTTTTTTTAATACTGGAAAACTAGGAATTGGGTTTACTTTCTGAATTGACTAGATAGAACATAAATGGAATTGACCTAAACATTGGTTAAAAACCACACCTGGGAGATTGTGAGTTAATCTCTTAGATGACAGAAACCTAAAATTCCTGCTTTGCCACCAGGTCTGGGTCATGACAGAGATCGGCCACAGATTTACTTGCAAGTATACATTCCTGCACTTCACTAACAGCGTCCCGAAATCAAGTCAATAATGGTGCAATTATCTGACAACACCAACTAAAAAGTAGCAGTGCTCAGGAACACTTGACTTTAAGGCCTAGATTCAGTCAGACCAAGCGTCAACACTTGATAGTGTTAAAGCTGTCAAATCTGTGAACGGCTGCTCGTGTGGTCATTGTCACAGAGTCACACCCCTCCTACTCTTGTTAGAAGTTCAATCAACAAATATACATTGTTTAAAGCCCACTTTTGAAAGTCTCAGTCACAAATGCTAGCTTATTGAAGCATGATTATTTTGAGTTCTCAGTTAATCTTTCACCAGTAAGGTGTCCAGAATGTTCTGGACATTGTTGACTCAAATTAGCAAAATATTCATTAGTCAAAAAGTAAAAAAGATCAGTTGTTAAAAAGAGCCAAACTTCCCATTACTATTTTATCAGAATTTAACAAGGCCAGGGAACTAACAATATACAAGCTTCATGTTTATGAACAGACATTCCCTCTTATGGGAGACCAAACAGAGCAAGCTGAAAGCCACGCCTCAAATAGGCCACTCCTGTAATCTTCTGACAGGTTGCTGCTGTTACAGTATTCTGCCAATCAGCAAGTGGTGTGCATGTTGTCAACAGAAGAGTCCGTGAAGGCACAGTAGGTTACTGGCAGGATTGCTAGTGGCAGCAAGTGCCCTGTAGGTTACTGGCAATGTTCTTCCAGTAAATGATTGTGACTTTTACAATAAGTATCCAGTTAAGAAATGACAAAGTCACAGCAACAAATTGCCATTAAGATCATGGAAAATGTACAATGACCACTTCAGCGTGCAGCTCATTGCTGACACATTCTCTTACCACGCTTACAGAATATATATCTTCAACAGAAAAACTCAACTTATGTTGGCATAACCATCAAACTGCTACAACACTTTCACTGACGGTTGTAAGAAATACAAATATATTTGGCAACGCTCAAAAATATGCTAATGAGCCCCACCAGTACATTGACCCCACCTATTAAAGCGCATTGATGATCCAACCTTATATTTTAAATATTGGGCAGAAAATTGTCCCATTACACCTACAAAGTACAAAACGGTACCATGTGAGTTCATATGTGTACCTGTGAAGTTTACCCTGGACCTGTTTGTACTCCAGGTTACAATATCCTAACCATACCTTTGTTTTGTGTGTGTGTTAATATACAGTAAGTGTACAAAACATTAGGAACACCTGCACTTTCTGTGACATAGATTGACCAGATGAAAGCTATGATCCCTTATTGATCTCACCAGTTAAATCCACTTCAATCAGTTTAGATGAAGGGGAGGAGACAAGTTAAACAAGGATTTTGACCTTGAGACAATTGAAACATGGATTGTGTATGTGTGCCATTCAAAGGGTGAATGGGCAAGACAAAATATTTAAGTGACTTTGAATGTGGGTATGGTAGTAGGTGTCATGCTCATGGATCTGGTGGTGTAGCTGCACTGTGGGAGGACATTTCAGTTTGTCAGCTCCCAAGAGGTTATGAGTTGAAATCCCATTTAAGGCCAGGAAGGCGGGGTCACAGTATAAGATTGTATAGTAATTGAAGTCAGAATACAGATGCATACTGTCATTTTATAGAAATGACACCTTCAAGTTGTTATATATATTTACTTTATTTTGTACTGCAACTTTAGACAAAGCCCAGAAATATATTCCTGCCAATCTTCATTATGACCACAGACCTGGTGGCGCAGCAGGAACTTCACGTAGCTAGCAACCAAAATGTTGTGAGTTTAAATACCAGGTGATGTTGAGTTCCAAATAATCAGCATGCTATCCATTAACACCTGAATTTAGCTGTAAACGTCCAGTGGAATGTGACACAATGTCCTAAAATCGTCCCTGGAACAAACCGGGAACTGGACAAAAACTGCAGGAGACCATGACTGTTTAAATTGAATTAAAGTCAGTTATGTCTTTCAAAGTAAAATGTTCTAACTAACATTGGACTCCTGGGTTTTCACGCGCTCAAATGTTGTCACGTGTAGTGTCACGGTATCACACGTGGAAACATTTATTTCACACGAGATCGTGTTTCCACATGTGCTCACATGTTGTCATGTTGTTCACGTTATCGTTGGCTGAGATTTTGCATCCCCCTGTTGACACATTTATTTCACATTCATTTCACATGAGATCACGTTCTCACATGTAGTTTTATGCAGTGGTTTAAAGTACTTTAGTAAAAAGACATGAAAGGATTACTTAAGTCATTTTTTTTGAGTGAGTATCTGTACTGTACTATATTTTACTTTTGCTTTTACTTCACTACACCCCCCCCCCCCCCCTCCCCGTTGTACCCCCCTTCTCCTTTATTAGCCCGGAAAATATCCACTATACCAGATGACACATACTTCCATTCACTTCAATCCCCATGTATCAAATATAAATGATCGTTTTCTTAGAGATTAGGGTGGACAGAGAACATATTCTTTGTCCACCCTAATCTCTCTTCCATAATTGATCATGGAAACAGAGAAAGAAAAATTGCATATAGAACATTTAGTTGTCTCAGATGTCCAAATGAGTCTTTCTTGATCCCGGTGCAAATGGTTTTATGAATTTTCCTACGGTCTTTGAGTATCCGTCTGAGAACACATGCCGCTGTGCAGTCGGCACACCGGCACGAGATAACGTTACACTTTGAATCTCCAACAACTTTCAGTCTAAATTCAGTCTGAGCTCCGATCCAGTGAATTTGCATTTGAAACATGGGCATGAGAGTTGACAGCTTCCATCAGATCACTCTGTTTCCCTCACTCTGAGTGCACTTCGCCTTCCACTCTTATCGGCTTCACAAAGTCAATACAATAATTACTTTTGATATCTACGGATCCTAGAGCAGAAAAATAGTGCACAGTAAGCTCTCCCTCTCTCTCTGAAAAAAGCCCATTATTTCCAACTCAGCAAGTTTGCCATAGACGACACCTTCAATGCCAAAGACCCACAGTAACCTAGAAAAATTGATTTAACATTTAACTAGATGATAAAGTGAAATAACAGAATAAAATCAATGTCACTAACCTAACATTACTGGGATTGGAATGGAAGAAAAAGCTTTAAGGAAAGCATATGGACATCGCTTCCTGACTTGAGGAGGGGTTTTGGCATGGGCAGTTGTGATGTTTTAATAACTTCAAAGAGAAATCATTCTCACTGGCAAGTCTAATACACAACCGTATATTTGATATATCCTTCTCCAGCGAGACGATATAATGTTTAACCTCTGTGTTACTGTAATAATCCCGTTGAAGAAAACAATGTTTCAGATTTTACTCAACCTGGCAGAGGAGGATTTGCCTGATACCTCTTTTCTATGCATCAAGAGATACAGATATATATATATATATATATATATATATATATCTTTCTCTCTCTTTGAGCCAGGGGTATAAGCTTTATGAATGGCATCTCTCATCCTCGGTGTCAGTGTGTATTTCTACCTCTGCTGCTGTCACCTCTAACCCTGCACATGCTCTCTATGGCTTGCAGCCACTTCGGAGGTACTCTGACTGTCGGATGACTTTCCACAATATCAGAACCAAAATAACAACCATAAAGACACGCTAATCCAGGAGTTTCTCCAAAAGAAAAGAACAGACAATTCTAGAATAGAGTAGAATAGAACAGCAGCATGTACTCAGCAAGCAACTCATTTTAGAATGATTAATAGCGACCTGACCTGTTTAGTACACTGGCCTCTCATCTGAATGTTAACATCCTGGTTGTAATATTAAGAGAGCAGACACACCTGAGCCCTATTAAAACCAACAGACAGGTGGTGAGAAGTCTCTTGTGTTGTTCTGATACAGGATCCACAGTAAACAGCTGTATCTCTCCTCTCCTCCACTTCCCTGAATTCTCCTCTCCTCTCCTCTCCTCTCCTCTACCCCTGCCATCTCCAACAGACTTCATATTCTAGGTTTGTGTGTATAGCCCAGTGTTTGTGACACTAGGGAGGCTGGAGGTGACCCTTCAGTTGATATGCATTAGCTTTCCACAGTTTCTGGCAGCTATCAGATTCCCAACTACACGCTGCAAGGGGGGAAATTGAGTTTTAAGGCGAAGAGAGAAGATTTGGCTGCTTTTTAAATTTGTTACAGTGTCTGTAGCGCTCCCACAGGAGGTAAACTTCAATCTGAGGACGAAGAGGTCTGTGTTAAAGTAATATAGAGAGGAAAGCTGAGCCCAACCAACCTGTCAATGTGATTCTGCCTCTCCATACTCATACAGTGTTTTTCTATTGGTGTACAGCACTGGAGAAAGTACCACTGCCCTATCCACCAGGGGTTTGTCATTGTAGCCTAGGACCCATATGTCAGATGTATTGGTCTATGACATGTAGCATAAGTGTCAATTCAATTCAATAGCAGTTCAATTCAAATTCCATTGAAGCAAATTAACTGGACACTCAATGATATACTGACTGAAGCTGTACATTAACATGCAACTCTTTCATAGCCTTCTCCCTCACTCTGTGTATAGCTCTGGTCTGTGAGGAGCAGCTAGTGACAGATTTGAGTTGAAATCGTCTCTGACAGGCCAGCCCTGGCCCTCATCTCTCATTCTGAAGGCTAGTCTGTCAGCCTCTTTCCCCTTTCTCCTGCTCTCCATATCCTCTTCTCCCTCTCCCCCTACTTTCTCTTTCCCTCCATTCCTGTCTCTCTCTGTCTTGCCACATCAGCACCCTCCATTTCTTCATCTTTCCCAGCCTCCCTGCCTCTCCCTACTCCTTCTCTGTTTCTCTCTCTCAGTCTCTCTCTTCCTCACATCCTGATAGACATTAATGTATTTAACCAGTGGTGTATTGAAGTAAGGGAAATGCTGATGATGGTTCAGAGATGTGGGGCAGAAGGGTCAGCTGTTCCACATAGAGCTGTTATTATAACCCATTAAAACAACTCCTACGCAGTTGTACACATGGTTTATGTAACTGTGTATGCAGATGGTGTGTGTGCAAGTACAGTATCTGTGCACGCATGCTTAATAGTTTTTTTCACTTACATAGATTAGTACCCTTCACACTCCAAGTCCCCTGGGTACATCTGAAATGGCAGCCAATTTTTATACCTTTATCAAAGTAGGCAAGTCAGTTAAGAACAAATTCTTATTTACAAATACAGCCTACTGGGGAACAGTGGGTTAACTGCATTGTTCAAAAGAACATATTTTTACCTTGTCAGCTCGGGGATTCGATCCGGCAACCTTTCAGTTACTAGCCCAAAGCTCTAACCGCTAGGCTACCCACCACCCATATTTTCAATATAGTACACTTCTTTTGACCAGAGCACTTTGGACCCTGGTCAAAAGAAGTGCGCCAGCGAATAGGGTACCATTTGAGAAGCAAACTCCATGTTTACCTAAAGGCTTGTCATTATATAAACTCAGCAAAAAAAATATACGTTCCCTTCACTGTCAACTGCATTTATTTTCAGCAAACTTAACATGTGTAAATATTTGTATGAACATAACATGATTCAACAACTGAGACATAAACTGAACAAGTTCCAAAGACATGTGACTAACAGAAATTGAATAATGTGTCCCTGAACAAAGGGGTGGGGGGGGGGGGGGGGTCAAAATCAAAAGTAACAGTCAGTTTCTGGTGTGGCCACCAGCTGCATTAAGTACTGCAGTGCATCTCCTCCTCATGGACTGCACCAGATTTGCCAGTTCTTGCTGTGAGAAGTTATCCCACTCTTCCACCAAGGCACCTGCAAGTTCCCGGAAATTTCTGGACACACCGCCTCAGACCATGACCTACCCTCCACCTCCAAATTGATCCATCTCCAGATTACAGGCCTCAGTGTAACACTCATTCTTTCGACGGTAAACGTGAATCCGACCATCAACCCATGTGAGACGAAACCGCAACTCGTCAGTGAAGAGCACTTTTAGCTAGTCCTGTCTGGTTCAGCGACAGTGGGTTTGGTGAGGACCTGCCTTAAAACAGGCCTATAAGCCCTCAGTCCAGCCTCGCTCAGCCTATTGCGGAAAGTCTGAGCACTGATGAAGTTCCTGGTGTAACTCGGGCAGTTGTTGTTGCCATCCTTTTTTTTTCTAAGGGGTGGATCAGCTTAATATTGCAGAAAGAATGTTGCTTCCATCAATGTAATTGTCTGCATCATTTCCAATCCCCCATATATGTTTTTGGTAAATATACAGTGGGGCAAAAAAGTATTTAGTCAGCCAGTAATTGTGCAAGTTCTCCCACTTAAAAAGATGAGAGAGGCCTGTAATTTTCATCATAGGTGCACTTCAACTATGACAGACGACATGAGAAAAAAAATCCAGATAACCACATTGTAGGATTTTTAATGAATTTATTTGCAAATGATGGTGGAAAATAAGTATTTGGTCACCTACAAACAAGCAAGATTTCTGGCTCTCACAGACCTGTAACTTCTTCTTTAAAAGGCTCCTCTGTCCTCCACTCGTTACCTGTATTAATGGCACCTGTTTGAACTTGTTATCAGTATAAAAGACAGCTGTCCACAACCTCAAACAGTCACACTCCAAACTCCACTATGGCCAAGACCAAAGAGCTGTCAAAGGACACCAGAAACAAAATTGTAGACCTGCACCAGGCTGGGAAGACTGAATCTGCAATAGGTAAGCAGCTTGGTTTGAAGAAATCAACTGTGGGAGCAATTATTAGGAAATGGAAGACATACAAGACCACTGATAATCTCCCTCAATCTGGGGCTCCAAGCAAGATCTCACGCCGTGGGGTCAAAATGATCACAAGAACGGTGAGCAAATATCCCAGAACCACACAGGGGGACCTAGTGAATGACCTGCAGAGAGCTGGGACCAAAGAAACAAAGCCTACCATCATTAACACACTATGCCACCAGGGACTCAAATCCTGCAGTGCCAGACGTGTCCCCCTGCTTAAGCCAGTACATGTCCAGGCCCGTCTGAAGTTTGCTAGAGAGCATTTGGATGATCCAGAAGAAGATTGACCATATGACATTCTCCCAGATGAAACCAAAATATAACTATTTGGTAAAAACTCAACTCGTCGTGTTTGGAGAACAAATAATGCTGAGTTGCATCCAAAGAACACCATACCTACTGTGAAGCATGGGGGTGGAAACATCATGCTTTGGGGCTGTTTTTCTGCAAAGACACCGAGAAAAGGACGTTTCTTTTTTTGCTGAGTTTACATACATAAAAATGTTATATTGCTCATTTTATTTTTAAAACATGCAAATGTTATGAGCTCCACAATAAGATACTGTATGTTTAATTAACATGTAATTATTAGCATTGTCCCAGATAGCAGGCCTGATTTCTTTATTTAGTCTGTTTATCTATTCAGGTCTATTGTATTAGTTTTATGTTCATTACCCAAAGCTAATGAGGGTGTGTTTGTGTGTGTTTGTGCACGCTTGTGTTCATCTTGTGTGTTTACGTGTGTGCCTGCGCACACGTGTTTGTCTGTTCCCCTGTTCACATAGTAATTTGCAGTAAACAGGGCCCTCTGAGACACAGGCCTGCCTGGATGCATTTTTCAATTCAATCATCATTAGCCCGGGTCTCACTGATAGCCCAACAATACACACACGCGCACACACACACACACACAATGGAGATAAAAGCACACCTGCTTCTCTCCATGCTCTCAGGTACTGAGTAGGAATACAGGATTAGCATTGAGTAGGTCAGAATATGATGTGAATGGGAACAAGCATATTGAAGTGCTAATGTGCTCACAGACGTGAATATGTACACTGTACGACATTAGTGACTAATCGTATTCCAGTTACAGCCACTCATAATCACTTATGATAACCCTAATCCTAGACTAGTGCTAGCCCTAATTTAAACAATTTAATCCCATTGGTCACAATACCAAACAATATTTGTACTTTGCAAGCGCTAGATAATTTGTATTTATCAACAAATAAGTCATATGTTAAGCATTATTAAGGTGTCTACCTGTAACGGCTGTCGTCCGTCGATGAAGGTGAGGACCAAGGTGCAGCGTGGTAAGTGTTCATGATTTGTAATAATAATCCAAACTGAACACTGAATAACAAAACAACAAAGAGACAACCAAAACAGTTCTGTCTGGAGCAGACACACAAAGACTGAAAACAAACACTCACGAAACCCAGGTGGAAAAAGGCTGCCTAAGTATGATTCTCAATCAGAGACAACTAACAACAACTGCCTCTGATTGAGAACCATACCAGGCCAAACTCAAAAACCAACATAGAAAAACAAACAGACTGCCCACCCCAACTCACGCCCTGACCATACTAAAACGAAGGCAAAACAAAGGAACTACAGTCAGAACGTGACACTACCATAAATCAGAGAAGTTTGATATGATTTCTCAAGGTGATCACAAAACCACAAGCATAAATCTACAAGGTTAACTTTTACAGACAAATTTGGCATCGGAATTTGGTATTCAACCGTTTATAAAACAAATATATTGTTGAAATGTGTCGTGGCAGAATCAGAATTCTTTAGGTAACATTTATAAATAAGATGTTTTATTAATTATTATAAGTATGCTTATGTAGAAAAAGTTACTTGGGCCCAAAGAGGGGAGAGGTCGGGTTAGTCTTATCTGTGAATGTGTCTGTAAACTATTCCTAAACCATGTGAAGGGATGGTGTGATTAATGGGGAACCAGTTAGGTTGGCTCCACAATGTCTGTGTGCCAGTCACGTCTCACTGTAAGCTTGTCCAGGAGGGGGAATGTATTTGACATATGCCATTGGATGAGGTAATGTTTTGGGTCCTAAGTGGTACCAAAAATGAGATAGGAGCTTTGGTTTAGGAGACCAAACTGAACGATAATTTATAGCTAATGCTGTAAATTATGGGATACTCATTTTTCTGGTAAAAGGTTATTTGTATAATGTTCCTAAGATCTGTTATTCGTCATGTGAGTTTTGATGGGTGTGTCTTGGCTATAAATCATACCAAGGACTGTTTTGTAAGCACTCTCAAAGAATTCATTTATGACTCTGAATTGATCTGAGAGTCAAGGGGCTATGGTGAAGCTCATATAATTAAAGATGGACTTTATGATAGCTCTGACTTGTGTGTGGTTTGCTCTCTCATGATTTGGTAATACAGAATTTCCACGACAAATGTATAAATGTTTTCTTTCTAAATGTAATGTATAAAGGGTATAGTTAACATGTGCCTACATTTTCAATACATTGAATCCATGATGCTCGTGGTTTATTAAAATATATATCTTAACGGTCATATTTGTGACCAATGGAATAATACATTAGCTCTAGCAGATTATACTTTTTTCAGTAGATTGAAGACGAGTTCGGTTATGGATATACTTGATGACAGCGGTGTGAAGTACTTAAGTAAAAAATACTTTAAAGTACTACTCATGTAGTTTTTTGGTGTATCTGTACTTTACTATTTATATATTTTTTTTACTATTTTTACTCCACTACATTACTAAAGAAAATATGGAACTTTTTACTCCTTACATTTTCCCTGACACCTAAAAGTACTCATTACATTTAGAATGCTCAACCAGGATAGAATTAGGGCACCCATCAATATAACAAGTTGTCATCCCTATTACCTCTGATCTGGCAGACTCAGGACACACAAATACTGTATTTGTAAATTATGTTTGAGTGTTGGAGTTTGCCCGTCTGTCCGTAATTAAAAAGAAGAACATTGTGCCGTCTGTTTTGCAAATTCTAAGGAATTTGATGTATAGCATTTACTTTTACTTTGTACTTTTACACTAGTATGACGATTGAGTAACCTGTTGTGACTAGGGGGCAGTATTTAGATTTTTGAAAAAAATAACGTACAGTGGTAGAAAAAGTACTCAATCGTCATACTAGAGTAAAAGTAACGTACCCAAAGTAAACAAAATATTTTGTTAGGGCAAGATGCTAGAATATGCATATAATTGACAACTTAGGATAGAAAACACTCTAAAGTTTCCAAAACTGTAAAAATATTGTCTGTGAGTATAACAGAACTGATGTTGCAGGCAAAAGCCTGAGAAAAATCCAATCCGGAAGTGCCTCGGGTTTTTAAAGCTCTGCGTTCCAATGCGTCCCTATTGAGCAGTGAATGGGCTATTAACCAGATTACTTTTTCTACGTATTCCCCAAGGTGTCTACAGCATTGTGACGTAGTTTTATGCATTTATGTTGAAGAATACCCGTAAGTGGCTCCATTGTGTAAGTGGTCACCTGATGGCTCTCAGTGACTCACGCGTAAAATACAGAGAGACATTTTTCTAATCAGTCCTACTGAAAAAACAATTGTCCCGGTGGATATATTATCGAATAGATATTTGAAAAACATTGATGATTATAAACAACGTTTGCCATGTTTCTGTCGATATTATGGAGCTAATTTGGAATATTTTTCAGCGTTTTCGTGACTGTAATTTCCGGCCGATTTCTTAGCCAAACGTGAAGAACAAACAGAGCTATTTCGCCTACAAAAATTTGATTTTTGGAAAAAATGAACATTGGCTATCTAACTGGGAGTCTCGTGAGTGAAAACATCCGAAGCTCATCAAAGGTAAACTATTTTTTTGATAGTTTGATTGCTTGATTTGATTGCTTTTCTGATATCCGTGACCAAGTTACCTGCTGCTAGCTGGACAAAATGCTATGCTAGGCTATCGATAAACTTACACAAATGCTTGTCTAGCTTTGGCTGTAAAGCATATTTTGAAAATCTGAGATGACAGGATGATTAGCCAAAAGGCTAAGCTGTGTCTCAGTATATTTCACTTGTGATTTTCATGAATAGGAATATTTTCTAGTAATATTTATGTCCGTTGCGTTATGCTAATTAGTGTCAGTCGATGATTACGCTCCCGGATCCGGGATGGGGAGTTAAGTACATTTAAAACCAGAAACATTTAGGATATTACTCAAGTAGTATTTTACTGGGTAACTTTCACTTTTACTTGAGTCATTTTCTGTTAATAAAGTATCTTTACTTTTATTCAAGTTTGACATTTGAGTACTTTTCCATCACTGCTTGATGATCTCAAGATGATGTTACAGATGATTTTCCCATTAATAATTATACAGTGTATTCGGAAAGTATTCAGATCCCTTGACTTTTTCTACATTTTGTTACGTTACAGACGTATTCTAGAACAGATTAAATATATTTTTTTTTCAATCTACAAAACAAAAACAGGTTGTTTGCAAATATTTTAGAAACAAAACAAAACAGAAATACACATTTCCATAAGTATTTAGACCCTTTACTCAGTGCTTTGTTGAAGCACCTTTGGCAGCAATTACAGCCTCGAGTCTTCTTGGGTATGACGCTACAAGCTTGACACACCTGTATTTGGGGAGTTTCTCCCATTCTTCTCTACAGATCCTCTCAAGCTATGTTTAAGTTTGCTGGGGAGCGTTGCTGAACAGCTATTTTCAGGTCACTCCAGAGATCTTCAGCTATTTTCAGGTCACTTCGATCGGATTGAAGTCCGGGCTCTGGCAGGGCCACTCAAAGACATTCAGAGACTTTTCACAAAGCCACTCCTGCATTTTATTGGCTGTGTGTTTAGGGTTGTTGTCCTATTGGAAGGTGATCTTTCGCCCTGTCTGAGGTCCTGAGCGCTCTGGAGCAGGTTTTCAATAAGAATATTTCTGTAATTTGCTCCGGACATCTTTCCCCCGTCTCCCAGTCCCTGCCGCTGAAAAACATCCCCATAGCGTGATGCTTCCACCACCATGCTTCACCGTATGGTTGGTGCCAGGTTTCCTCCAGACGTGACGCTTGGCATTCAGGCCAAAGAGTTCAATCTTAGTTTCATCAGACCATAGAACGTTTCTCATGCATCCCCCCATTATGCATCCCCACTTGCTCTCTCGTCAAACAGCATCCAAACAGTAGACCTTTGTGGCACTACTGCTGGTGCTTCTGCTCCATCTGATCCCTCTTCTTCCTGTTGCCCTGGTGCCTGAGCCAGCTGACTGCTGGGGCTGTCCCGCCCTGCTACTGAGGTAATTCTTTGAAGGGCCTCATCAATCGCTCTGTCATCACTGAAGGCTAACTTCTTAAACCTGGGGCAGCGGTTTCTGATAGCACATGATTATATTCCATTCTGTGGAACTTTCTGTCCATTGATCAACGTAGTGTCCATCAACTCTGTCACATGTCCTGTGGTTACATTTGCTTTCTCTGGCGGCTTGCTGGGATTCGCTGCAGACTCTTACACAGGAGTATCATTTTTGAGGCTGTCACATAGCTGAAAAGAGAGAACAGTAACTTATTAGTTCAAGTTCATGTTTGTCTACTGATACTACATTTACATCTACTGCTCATATACATATATAGTACTGGATTAAATAATGATGTAGTAATAACTGCTTACTGTACCTCTCTCCGCTGATCTCCACAGTGACTTGTGCAAAGGGTTCCAGGACTCTGCACACCTCCTCCTCCACCTCCCATTCCTCTTGGGTCAGAGCATCAACAGGTGCATTGACAATGGCCAGGGTAGAGATGATGGCATCCTTTGACTCAAGAAACTGCTCAACATGTTGAATTCCACCTTGTAGTGCACTCTTGTTTAGGCCTCAGCTCAGGCATCCCCATCTGGTGTTGTGTTGACTTTAGTTTTTCAGCATCTACTGTGCGCCTGTGGAAGTGTTCCACAGCTGCTTTCACTTTGTCCTCAGTGGGCTTCATCACCTTCATCTGCTTACAGCCCAACACCGTGCAGAACGTTTGGCATTTGCCAGAGAACACCAAAATTGGCAAAATCGCCACTGGTGCCCTGTGCTCTTCACAGATGAAAGCAGGTTCACACTGAGCACATGTGACAGAGTCTGGAGACGCCGTGTAGAACGTTCTGCTGCCTGCAACATCCTCCAGCATGACCGGTTTGGCGGTGGGTCAGTCATGGTGTGGGGTGGCATTTCTTTGGGGAGCCGCACAGCCCTCCATGTGCTCACCAGAGGTAGCCTGACTGCCATTAGGTACCGAGATGAGATCCTCAGATCTCTTGTGAGACCATATGCTGGTGCGGTTGGCCCTGGGTTCCTCCTAATGCAAGACAATGTTTGTGTGCAAATGCAAAGTGAAAGACCTCATGTGGCTGGAGTGTGTCAGCAGTTCCTGCAAGAGGAAGGCATTGATGCTATGGACTTGTCCGCCCGTTCCCCAGACCTGAATCCAATTGAGCACATCTGGGACATCATGTCTCGCTCCATCCACCAACGCCACGTTGCACCAAAGACTGTCCAGGAGTTGGCGGATGCTTTAGTCCAGGTCTGGGAGGAGATCCCTCAGGAGACCATCCGCCAACTCATCAGGAGCATGCCCAGGCGTTGTAGGGAGGTCATACAGGCACGTGGAGGCCACACACACTACTGAGCCTCATTTCGACTTGTTTTAAGGACATTACATCAAAGTTGGATCAGCCTGTAGTGTGGTTTTCCAAATCCAGACCTCCATGGGTTGATCAATTTGATTTCCATTGATTATTTTTGTGTGATTTTGTTGTCAGCACATTCAACTATGTAAAGAAAATAATTTAATAAGAATAATTAATTCATTCAGATCTAGGATGTGTTATTTTAGTGTTCCCTTTATTTTTTTGAGCAGTGTATTAATTTAAGTCTTTTGATTATTCATATCTTAATATTTGTTTTTATATATCTAAATATATTTGGCTCTTCTGATATGCGAGCCTGCTCCCAACGTTCACCTAAAAGAGCCGGCTCTTAGAGTTCAAACGACCCATCACTACACAAAATGGTGAACCTCTATAAAAATGTGTATAGAAAAGTATTTTGAAAATACAAATTACAGCTCTCGAAAGTATCTTGTTACAAAATACATTGGAGTGTAGTTCAGCCCAGTGTAATGCAAACTACAAAATACTCGGAAGTTATTGAAATATATCTTTCAAATACATGTAACAGAAATATTGTCCATCTTTGAAAACAACTAGACAACAACCTCCAGGGACCATGACACAATGTTCTAAGAACGTATTTAAAAGAAATCCCTTGGGGAAGTCCCTGGAACAAACCGGAAACTAGACAAAACCTGCAGGGGACCATGGCTGTCAATTCTGCCTTTCAAAGTAAAATATAGTAAATTACATTTGACACCTGGGTTTTCACATGTGCTCAAATGTTGTCACATGTGTAGTGTCATTTCATCACATGTTGACATTTTGCACCCCCATGTTGTCACATTTATTTCACATGAGATCGAGATTGTGTTTTCGTATGTGCTTACATGTTATCACGTGTAGTTTCAAGGTATCACGTGTTGCTT
Organism: Oncorhynchus mykiss; assembly: GCF_013265735.2. Taxonomy (NCBI): domain Eukaryota; kingdom Metazoa; phylum Chordata; class Actinopteri; order Salmoniformes; family Salmonidae; genus Oncorhynchus; species Oncorhynchus mykiss. Next base: position 29,458,987 of record NC_048585.1, on the reverse strand, counting down.
TACATGTTGTCAGGTGATCACATTAAATCACGTGATCACACGATATCGCAGGTCCATGTGTTCACATGTTAAATTAATTTGTTTCTTTCCAATAAGGGGTGTTAAAGTCACCAAGGAGTAGAGGAGGAGTACACCCACTCAGGCACTCAAGTGCTCAGACTAACAGACACAGCAGTACCTGTGTTAGCAAGTACTCTTCATCTATAGAGATAAAGTATACTGGTAAAATATAAAGTCTCAAAACACCAATATTGTGTAATGAAACAATGAAAAGTAGAGCACCTAAGCTGAGATCTGGTGTTTGAATGTCAACCCAATGAAAGTATTTTAAAACACAGAGTTGTAAAACGGGAATTAAGTACTCTGACACCCAAAGTGATTCTTCAACCTGAATATTGGTGTTTTTAAGAGAGTGTTGTGAAAACACTTTTTGGGGTTTCAGTGCATGTAAAAGGTAGCATCAAAACACAAAAGCTGTGTTTCTCACGCAATCAATGGTTTCAATATGCAAATTATGATAAGGGCCTACGGAGATTTTTTGTTGTTGTGGAATTCCAACTTTATTTTTTCAATGCTTAATTTCGACAGATTGCAAACAAGAGATCATACATTTTGTTGGACTTTCACCCACTCAACCAAACAGTCACACTGACTTCAAACGGCCACCAACATATACACTGAACAAAAATATAAATGCAACAATTTCAAAGATTTTACTGAGTTACAGTTCATTTAAGGAAATCAGTCAATTGAAATACATTCATTAGGCCCTAATCTATGGATTTCACGTGACTGGGAATACAGATATTTACTCTTCTGTAAAGCCCAGCTCTGTGGAGTGCACGGCTTAAAGTGGTCCTATGGACAGATACTCCAATCTTCGCTGTGGAGCTTTGCAGCTCCTTCAGGGTTATCTTTGGTCTCTTTGTTGCCTCTCTGATTAATGCCCTCCTTGCCTGGTCCGTGATTTTTGGTGGGCGGCCCTCTCTTGGCAGGTTTGATGTGGTGCCGTATTCTTTCATTTTTTAAATAATGGATTTAATGGTCCTCCGTGGGATGATCAAAGTTTCAGATATTTTTTTATAACCCAGCCCTGATTTGTACTTCTCCACAACTTTGTCCCTGATCTGTTTGGAGCTCTCTGTGCCGCTTGCTTGGTGGAGCCCCTTGCATAGTGGTGCTGCAGACTCTGGAGCCTTTCTGAACAGGTGTGTGTATATATATACTGAGATCGTAGCAAAGGGGGTGAATACACACGCACGCAACACTTCTCTGCCTGAATTGTTTTTGAATTTTTTGAAACATGTTATTTTTTCAATTTCACTTCACTTTAAACTATTTTGTGTATGTCCATTACATTAAATCCAAATTAAAAAAATGAATTTAAATTACAGGTTGTAATGCAACAAAATAGGAAAAAAGCCAAGGGGATGAATACTTTTGCAAGACACTGTAGACACCACCACCTACCCCCATTAAAAACCACTACCCCATTCCACTACTTTGAACCTATCTGCTCCTGCACCATACCAACAGCCTGGGAGGACTGGACACCACCTCTCAACACACCCTGTAATTCTTCTGAAGTCAAATCTCGCATAGCCAAATACATCTCTGCAGCAGCCACCATAACATCCATTTTCTGTGACTTACGTTCCATTTCTGCGGTACAGTTGATAACAATTGCTATGAATGCTAAGAAGCCAACCTTACTGAAGCATAAATCCCTCGTTGGCCTAGCCCTCTGTGCTGGCACAAATCTACTACTCACTGCGACATGACCATAAACATGGCAACTGAAACAACGGAGTGGATTCGGCACAAAAGCTCTAACAGGATACCTGACCTGACACATCATACCATGACTTTGTCGGGTATAGACTCAAAAGGACTGACAGTGACTCCTCTGTTTCACCACGCTCCCCACCAGGTCTGCGTCGCACCAAACTGTGGGCGTCACAAACACCAGGAATCTCCAATTGCTCCATCACTACACACTACCCCAGAAATCAGTCCTTTCAATGGTGCCCTGTTTCTAAAAGTAAGTCCACCAAAGTCCACTATCGGTTACCTTCACTGATTCAGCTGCACCCAACTACTTTCTTACCCACTTTCTCCAAAAATGTCTGTCCTACTGGACCAGATTCTCCTTCATCATGTCCAAACTCAGCGGTCCTCACCGCAGGTACTTAATCCTCACTCTCGTCAGGTTCCATCTATGAGCTACTGGAGCACGTATCCCTCTTTTTGATGCCAATCTTCCTCACCACATTGCTTCGTTCTACACTCAGCTCCTTCTCTGCGGTCATCGCTGCACCTGCCACCGCAGTTTATTCAACCTTACTCTCATTACTCTCAATTTCCTTCTGTTGCTCTTCCAAAAGTTCTGTGTCATCCTGCATTCCACAATCACTCGAAACATGTTTAATTTTCTCCTTTTATCCCCCTTGTCTGTCATCTTCTCCATCAGATCTTTCAGAAGGCTTGGGTAATCCCCCATTCCATATTTACACATAGTACGTTCTAATTTCCACTTTCCTGGTTTTTGTCTCCTGCCCACCATTTTACCACCCTAGCCTTACTCCTGTCCAAAGCGTGCAGTCTGCCCCACCATTCTCATTCCCAGATTCATATCCTATAACTGAGTTATGAAACTTCCTGAACCATATAAACCGGAACAACAATTTTAGTAACAGGTGTAATTAGTCCAAGTAACATACTGGATCAGTTGACACATTTTTTTTGTTTTAAATTTGAGTAGCATAAGATTGATTAATTAATTAATCAATCAATTCACATTCAAAACGTAGATATTGAAACAAAATCTACCTGCAATAGAGCATGCTGGGAAATATGATAATGATGGGTGTGGTTTTGGTTCAACACTGGTTAATATTTACAGCAATGAGTGTTCATTTAACATTTACAGTATTAATGTAACTCCTGAATCAACACTAGAAATGTTACACTGAAAAATCAACACTAGGTAACACTGGCCAATTTGCTGTGTATCCCTATCTCTCATTTCATAACTGTCTCAAAGTGTCCAAATACCCCCAGCACATGTAAGTAAATATCCAACTTAATATGTTGCTCAAAATGTAAGTACCTTTCATGAGGATAACCAAAGAGAGATACAATTTAGTGACTGAACAAACACATTGGAAGTCTTTGGGCTGGCTGGTAGCCTAGCACTTAAGGGTGTTCAGCCAGTAGCTGAATAGTTGCTGGTTCAAATCCCTAAACTGACTAGGTGAAAATATGATATTGATGTGCCCTTGAGCAAGGCACTTAACCCTAGTAGCTCTGGATAAGAGCATCTGCTAAATGACTGGAATTTAAATAGTTTTAATCACCTTGTTTTTCCTGTTTTTAGAGGATTGTGGGTAATAAAAATAAATGACTGTATAATTTGTATAATTGTATTTATTTTTAATTTTTCCTTTATTTAACTAGGCATGTCAGTTAAGAACAAATTCTTATTTTCAATGATGGCCTAGGAACAGTGGGTTGACTGCCTTGTTCAGGGGAAGAATGACAGATTTTTACATTGTCAGCTAAGGGATTCAATCTTGCAACCTTTCGGGTTACTAGTCCAACGCTCTAACCACTAGGCTACCTGCCGCCCCAAATGGACACTGTATGGATATTTGAAGAAAAAGTGTATTAGCATATTAGTATTAAGCAGCTTGTTGTGCCATGAGGTGTAATGGATCATTATGAGCGGACATCAAAACTTTCAGGTAAAAATGACGTTCAATGATAGGACGAGCCATTCCCACATTTAATACTAAAATAAAATACAATATCCTGCAAAACTGTCTGCAAAATATATACAGTATATCACAAAAGTGAGTCCACCCCTCACATTTTTGTAAATATTTGAGTATATCTTTTCATGTGACAACACTGAAGAAATGACACTTTGCTACAATGTAAAGTAGTGAGTGTACAGCTTGTATAACAGTGTAAATTTGCTGTCCCCTCAAAATAACTCAACACACAGCCATTAATGTCTAAACCACTGGCAACAAAAGTGAGTACACCCCTAAGTGAAAATGTCCAAATTGGGCCCAAAGTGTCAATATTTTGTGTGGCCACCATCATTTTCCAGCACTGCCTTAACCCTCTTGGGCATGGAGTTCACCAGAGCTTCACAGGTTGCCACTGGAGTCCTCTTCCACTCCTCCATGACGACATCACGGAGCTGGTGGATGTTAGAGACCTTGCACTCCTCCACCTTCCGTTTGAGGATGCCCCACAGATGCTCAATAGGGTTTAGGTCTGGAGACTTGGCCAGTCCATCACCTTTATCCTCAGCTTCTTTAGCAAGGCAGTGGTCGTCTTGGAGGTGTGTTTGGGGTCGTTATCATGTTGGAATACTGCCCTGGGCCCAGTCTCCGAAGGGAGGGGATCATGCTCTGCTTCAGTATGTCACAGTACATGTTGGCATTCATGGTTCCCTCACTGAACTGTAGCTCCCCAGTGCCGGCAGCACTCATGCAGCCCCAGACCATGACACTCCCACCACCATGCTTGACTGTAGGCAAGACACACTTGTCTTTGTAATCCTCACCTAGTTGCCGTCACACACGCTTGACACCATCTGAACCAAATAAGTTTATCTTGGTCTCATCAGACCACAGGACATGGTTCCAGTAATCCATGTCCTTAGTCTGCTTGTCTTCAGCAAACTGTTTGCGGGTTTTCTTGTGCATCATCTTTAGGAGAGACTTCCTTCTGGGACGACAGCCATGTAGACCAATTTGATGCGTATGGTCTGAGCACTGACAGGCTGAACCCACACCCCTTCAACCTCTGCAGCAATGCTGGCAGCACTCATACGTCTATTTCCCAAAGACAACCTCTGGATATGACGCTGAGCACGTGCACTCAACTTCTTTGGTCGACCATGACGAGGCCTGTTCTGAGTGGAACCTGTCCAGTTAAACCGCTGTATGATCTTGGCCACCGTGCTGCAGCTCAGTTTCAGGGTCTTGGCAATCTCCTTATAGCCCAGGCCATCTTTATGTAGAGCAACAATTCTTTTTTTCAGGTCCTCAGAGTTCTTTGCCATGAGGTGCCATGTTGAACTTCCAGTGACCAGTCAGTATGAGGGAGTGTGAGAGCGATGACACCAAATTTAACACACCTGCTCCCCATTCACACCTGAGACCTTGTAACACTAATGAGTCACATGACACCGAGGAGGGAAAATGGCTAATTGGGCCCAATTTGGACATTTTCACTTAGTGGTGTATTCACTTTTGTTGCCAGCTGTTTAGACATTAATGATTGTGTGTTGAGTTATTTTGAGGGGACAGCAAATTTACACTGTTATACAAGCTGTACACGCACTACTTTACATTGTAGCAAAGTGTCATTTCTTCAGTGTTGTCACACGAAAAGATATACTCAAATATTTACAAAAAAATGTGAGGAGTGTACTCACTTTTGTGATATACTGTACTTACTGTTGGTGGACTGACCACTGTGTTCAACAATGCTTGCCAAAATCGGTTAAACTGGCAAATGATCGGATATATAAATTGGTGAAAAAAGTCAAGGAGAGGTGATCTAATTCTGCACTAGACATGATTTTTAACACCAAAATAGTGTTTCCAACCTTTCCCAGTAGCGCTCCCAGTCCCTGGCACGGTGTTGTAAGCGGTGTTACAACACACCGTGTAATGTTTCAAAACCGCTCAGGATGATTAGTTTCAATACTGCAGCAAAGTTGTCTCCTTGCGTTGGTGGCAGCTTTTAACACTAGTTTTGCTGTTACAAAGCACTTCATATCAACAGTGTACATTTACATCACAGAAAACACCGTGAGTATGTTTACATGCACACTAATATTTCAATATTAGCCCGATTATGGCAGTAAACTGAGTATGGCAATAGTCATGTAAACTATTGATTTTACAATAGTCATGTAAATCTTACTCTGTTTAATCAGCGTAAAATCAAATGAAGTATACGCCGCCAAATGAAGTATAGGTATTCACAATAATTAACATTTTGATGTGCGTGTAACGATACCGAATGACTCAGGATATACTGTATCTGTGGGTTTTTTTTATCCATGAGAAAGAAAGGGAAAAAGAAAGAGAGGAATCTCCAGGAGAGGAACACTCGTGCTGGTCCCTATGGAGAACATTCCCAAAAGAGAGAGAGCGAGAACAACCGGAATGACATGAGGCTAATAAAGCGCTCCGTGTAGAGTCCCTGCTAAGGTACTGCTCTGACTGTCACTGTGTTCAAGCGGATCTAAAATTAACACAGGAATCAGTGCTACATGGTGAATAGCATTCTCCTGGGGCTGCAGTCTGTAGGAAAACACAGACGAAGCCCGAATAGAGACTTTACATTGGTGATAATTCAATTGCACATGCTTTTTGAAGATACATCTCAATGGTACAAAAGGAAATACTGCAAAAAAACACAGAGAATATTACATATGCTCACATTGATTGGTGGGTATTTGATACTGCTGATGCAGAGATATGGAATATAATGCTGTGGCAGAGAAGGTTTATAGCCTTCAAACTCAACTCTGCACCTCGAAGCCAGTTCCACTGCATTTTTTCGTTGTTCCCCTCTTATCATTGACTGATTTAGACTTGAGACACCAGGTGTGTGCCACTAATTATCCGGTAGAACTTAAAAACCAGCAGGCTCTGGACCTCGTAGGGTAAGAGGTGAATGAATACCCCTGGTTTATAGGAACAGAAGAAAGAGGTATTCTGCTGGGTAATAGGCTGTATCACATCCGGCCGTGATTGGGAGTCCCATAAGGCGGCGCACAATTGTCTTAACATCGTCTGGCTTTGGCCGGGGTAGGCCATCGTTGTAAATAAGAATCTGTTCTTAACTGACTTGCCTAGTTAAATAAAGGTTAAAAAATTTTTTTTTTAAATGACTCTACGGGTGAGAGGCAAGTAAACACCAGCATATACTTAGACTGGGGAATCAGGTTCTCATACAATACACAAAAGAATCCATATGAATTTATCTCAGTCCCCTCGCTATCCCCTACACCTACAGCATGTGTCAAACTCATTCCACGGAGGGCCAAGTGTCTATGGGTTTTCGTCCCACCCTTGTACTTGATTGATGAATTAAAGTCACTAATTAGTACGGAACTCCCCTGCCCTACAGCAACCCAATACATTGACAAAAATAGTCATAAATAGCAGGAGCTGGCTGAACATCTTTCAAATCATCTCTCCCCCTCTCTACACCGCTCCATCACTTCAGTGCACATGCACGCACGTCCACACAAACACACCACTCGTCGCCTGAATCCACAACTGTTCACTACACCGAGGTGATAGAATGAATAGCTGCCTCAGAGTATTAGTCCCTGTGGACACCAGTGTCTATCTGATAACAGCCTGTTTGTGTGTGTGTGTGTGTGTGCGCGCGCGTATAGTCCCGTTGGACACTAGTGTCAATCTGTAAGGCACTATGAACAAACCCTTTTTTCTTCTCAAGGGGCACCACCTCACCAACGCCTGGAGTTCCTGGTTCCACTTCCCCCTGGGAGGAGAGGAAGGAGCTAAACTGTCTGTGGCCCCCGGCTCTGTCCCCTGGCCTCCCCTGGTGTACATTTAAGCATATTCCTCTATCAAAACATACGGTTAATAATGTTATGGGGAGGTCCCAATGGTCTGCCTTGATGTCTCAGATCAGGGACATCAAGTGCTGATGCCTTTTAGATCCTAATGAATAATATGGACAGGTGGGGTCCTGGGCCCGTATCCACAAAGCGTTTCAGAATAGAAAATTGGTCGTAAGTACTGAGAATAGAGACATTTTACTCCTACTCTCAAAATAAAAGCTTTAGTCATGAGTCCCACCTAGTTGACAGATATTTAGGAGACCTCATGAGCTGTCCTAACCAGGTAAGAGTTACCAGCAGGTGTCTTGATAATAGAACAAATCAGTGAGTTAGGGGTTCCTGTGCCACATACAATTGCTTTGGAGTCCATAAATAATCTAGAGACCTACATGGAACAGTATCTCTTGCGCTTTTGACAGTGCTTTCACAAGGCCTATTTAACATGCCTAAAGACTTAGAACCACTAGGCTAACAAATAAACACCTTTTTCTTCCTATTATTTTAATTACCTACATCATGTTATTTCAAGTTATCCCTTTGAAGCGCAACATCACGTTGTTAAAAAATATGCCCAAATTGGGCTTCTGTTAACCGTTCAAATGTTGTATGAAACGTTGTATGCAACATTATCGGCAAGTGACTTGATGCCTACTGTACCAAAGCCATTTAGAGCTGTTAAAACGGGAGTGGCTACGAGTGTGTTGATATCACAGTAATATGGTCAAAATTCCTCTTATAACAACCATCAGAATTGGATTTTTAAACAAGTTATGCCTGCCAACATATTAGGCAATGATTAAGAGTAGGCAAAATTATTGTGTCAGGCTAAAATTCTATCATACGTTATACCATTGCAACATTTGTTGTACAGGCACATTCATCGGGGTTGTCTTACACTTACTTCTCAGCTGGTGATGCCTCATTGCAATTGGTTATTCCCCATAATTTTAAACAATGTCAATAAGTATCATCACTACCTTACCTTTAGGTCACTCAAACTGTCGTGATTACCAGCTGAGATCAACTTTTTTGAGTTTATTTTACTCCTGGCTCAGAGTTTGTCTGGGCAATGTCTTAACATCATCCTAAAACCTACTCTGAGCTGGGAGTTCTTTGGTCTTAAAACAGGTTTTTAACAAGATTCCTATAGACTTTTCTGAGACGTTTTGTGAATAAGGGCCCTGATATTAGATCAGCACTCCTACTCTGAGACCCTTTGTGAATAAGGGCCCTGAGTGTTATTGAGCTGTTATGAAGCAGTGGAGTGGTTTTACCCACGCCTCTTTTAATTAGTCAAAGGTGCCCATCGATGAAAACATTCATGCCTTTCAGCTAGGTGACTTATATTAGAATTTTCTGAAGAATTATATATATATTTTCTTCAAAGAAGCTATGTGTTATTGACTATCAGAAATACAAGCGCTCTTGTGACAGATTTGTGCTCGAAGGAGAACTAATTACTTACTGGTACCTTTAAAGGCTCCTTCAGGAATCTCCACTTTCAGCCTCGTATCATTTTACGCAGCACAGTTATTCTCCTTGGGTGTTAGTAGTGAAGGGATAACATCTTCAATTACGGCGACCCTGAAGTCTCTCTCTTCTTGTATAAACACAGCTCAGCATCACTGAGAGGATTAAGAAAGTGTATGGTGCCTCGTTTGTACATAAAACATTTTTTTTGCCTTAATTTAACTAGGCAAGTCAGTTAAGAACAAATTCTTATTCACAGTGACGGCCATAGGAACATGACTCTGTACAGGATTAACAGTTCACTGAAAGTAAGTTTGGGTGAAATATGCAAGAAATTAACATTTTTACAACTCAATGAGGTGTCTGCGTGGATGGTCCCAGATTTTGCCTGTTCCTGGACTAAATATACTTTCATTGGAGAGTGTTTTCTAAATGTGATTTTTGGCATTCAAAATCCTCCAGGAGAGGACTTAATTTGGTTATACAAGAACTGCCTCTTGAACTACCATCCTTTCCGACAGGGGGCGTACATCAAGCTACCGCGTGCTACAAAAACAGGAGATCTTCTGCTCTATTGACCATTCCGGTCCAGACAACGTTTACTTACTTACTAACTGGGCCTTGAACAGGAGCTCAATATAAACGCCATATATATACCTCACAGATTCTAAAATATTTATGATTCCATTAAATTATTCCCCTCAACATTACTCACATCAACATTAATCACTGACACCCTTTCATTAATTAATATCCCTTTATCTGGGTGTCTGGGAACATATGCAGCTGAAAATAAGACACAGAATGATGGGGATTGGATTAGCGGAATAAATCTTCAATGAAGATATCAGTATTTTTGGGCAGCGCAGTGAGATGAAACAGACAACAGCAATACTGAACTTCCACCCTCATCCCACGAACCACTCACTCGCACACACACACACACACACACACACACACACACATTCACGATGCTCCAGATACTCATCTAGTCTAAAGAAGGCCAGTTTTATTGCCACTTTAATCAGGACAACAGTTTTCAGCTGAGCTAACTTAATTGCAAAAGGGTTTTCTAATGATCAATTAGCCTTTTAATATGATAAACTTGGAATAGCTAACACAACGTGCCATTGGAACACAGGAGTGATGGTTGCTGATAATGGGCCTATGTATACCTATGTAGATATTCCAATAAAAAATCTGCCGTTTCCAGCTACAATAGTCAATTACAACATTAGCAATGTCTACGCTGTATTTTTTTTCAATTTGTTTACATTTTAATGGACAAAAAAATGTGCTTTTCTTTCAAATACAAGGACATTTTTACATTTTATTTTACCTTTATTTAACTAGACAAGTCAGTTAAGAACAAATTCTTATTTTCAACGACGGCCTAGGAACAGTGGAGTAACTGCCTGTTCAGGGACAGAACGACAGATTTCTAATTGACCCCAAACTTTTGAACGGTAGTAGATTTATTTATTTATTTAACGAATACTGGTATTTAAATGGCTGGACTGCTAAATTAGTGACTAGTTAGCTTGCTAACGTTCCTTAGACGCAAACCCCGCCATAGCCACAGTGAACAGCGCCATCTTGTAAAGATTTTACAGCCCTGCTAGCTACATAAAGGTCAGTTATTGTCGAGGAGTACTGATGTCAAACATGTTTTTTAAATTTTAGGCAAAACATCAACTGAAGGCCTAAAACTTCATGCAGGCTGGCCGGTTAACTATAATTTCAATGCTACATAGCCTTAGCCACGCTAGCTCGTGATTAGCATGAAAACATTTACAAAGCTCACATGAAGCTCATTTGATCTAGGGCAACCTTGTAAAAACGTTGCTAATATCTACAACATATCAGCTTTCCAACAGCACAGATATTATATTTGAATACCCTTCAAAATATTAATATTTCATCTAAGCCTATGATGTAGAAATTAACAACTTCAGACATAAACCAGGAATGTCACAGTCCCATGGTCTCTATTTTCACAAAACTGTCATCTTGCAGAATGGAAACTATGCAGAAGAGCCTTGAATGGGCTAGGGGGAGGTTGGTAAATGTAGCTTCACCTATTTGATCAAGTGTCTCAGTTCGTCAAACCAGGTAATGTTGATAGGCCATTCATTTTTTTTCACTCTTCGTTCTCCTGCTGCCCATTTTATTCGTTCTTGGTCAACATTTCTATGTACAGTGGGGCAAAAAAGTATTTAGTCAGCGACCAATTGTGCAAGTTCTCCCACTTAAAAAGATGAGAGAGGCCTGTAATTTTCATCATAGGTACACTTCAACTATGACAGACAAAATGAGAAAAAAATCCAGAAAATCACATTGTAGGATTTTTAATGAATTTATTTGCAAATTATGGTGGAAAATAAGTATTTGGTCAATAACAAAAGTTAATCTCAATACTTTGTTATGTACCCTTTGTTGGCAATGACAGAGGTCAAACGTTTTCTGTAAGTCTTCACAAGGTTTTCACACACTGTTGCTGGTATTTTGGCCCATTCCTCCATGCAGATCTCCTCTAGAGCAGTGATGTTTTGGAGCTGTTGCTGGGCAACACAGACTTTCAACTACATCCAAAGATTTTCTATGGGGTTGAGATCTGGAGACTGGCTAGGCCACTCCAGGACCTTGAAATGCTTCTTACGAAGACACTCCTTCGTTGCCCGGGCGGTGTGTTTGGGATCATTGTCATGCTGAAAGAACCAGCCACGTTTTATCTTCAATGCCCTTGCTGATGGAAGGAGGTTTTCACTCAAAATCTCACGATACATGGCCCCATTCATTCTTTCCTTTACACGGATCAGTTGTCCTGGTCCCTTTGCAGAAAAACAGCCCCAAAGCATGATGTTTCCACCCCCATGCTTCACAGTAGGTATGGTGTTCTTTGGATGCAACTCAGCATTCTTTGTCCTCCAAACACAACGAGTTGAGTTTTTAACAAAAAGTTATATTTTGGTTTCATCTGACCATATGACATTCTCCCAATCTTCTTCTGGATCATCCAAATGCTCTCTAGCAAACTTCAGACGGGCCTGGACATGTACTGGCTTAAGCAGGGGGACACGTCTGGCACTGCAGGATTTGAGTCCCTGGCGGCGTAGTGTGTTACTGATGGTAGGCTTTGTTACTTTGGTCCCAGCTGTCTGCAGGTCATTCACTAGGCCCCCCCTTGTGGTTCTGGGATTTTTGCTCACCGTTCTTGTGATCATTTTGACCCCACGGCTTGAGATCTTGCGTGGAGCCCCAGATCGAGGGGGATTATCAGTGGTCTTGTATGTCTTCAATTTCCTAATAATTGCTCCCACAGTTGATTTCTTCAAACCAAGCTGCTTACCTATTGCAGATTCAGTCTTCCCAGCCTGGTGCAGGTCTACAATTTTGTTTCTGGTGTCCTTTGACAGCTCTTTGGTCTTGGCAATAGTGGAGTTTGGAGTGTGACTGTTTGAGGTTGTGGACAGGTGTCTTTTATACTGAGAACAAGTTCAAACAGGTGCCATTAATACAGGTAACGAGTGGAGGACAGAGGAGCCTCTTAAATAAGTTACAGGTCTGTGAGAGCCAGAAATCTTGCTTGTTTGTAGGTGATCAAATACTTATTTTCCACCATAATTTGCAAATAAATTCATAAAAAATCCTACAATGTGATTTTCTGGATTTTGTTTTTCTCATTTTGTCTGTCATAGTTGACGATCAACACTCAAACGTCATCTAAGGTCAATTGTGCTTTGGAGTAATGCAATAAAACTACAAACACTTTAGATGCATGGTTTACAGTTTCTTACCAATCAAACAATTTAGAATGACTCCAATCAAGACAGGACTTTAAAAATACTATGCTTATATACAGTGTATTCATCCCCCTTGGCGTTTGTCCCTATTTTGTTGCATTACAACCTGTAATTTATATAGATTTTTATTTGGATTTAATGTAATGGACATACACAAAATAGTCCAAATTGGTGAAGTGGAGTGAAAAAAATAACTAAAAAGTATTGCGTGCATGTCTATTTACCCCCTTTGCTATGAAGCCCCTAAATAAGATCTGGTGTAACCAATTACCTTCAGAAGTCACATAATTAGTTAAATAAAGTCCTCCTGTGTGCAATCTAAGTGTGACATGATCTGTCACATGATCTCAGTATACATACACCTGTTCTGAAAGTCTGCACAACCACCAAGCAAGTGGCACCATGAAGACCAAGGAGCTCTCCAAACAGGTCAGGGACAAAGTTGTGGAGAAGTACAGATCAGGGTTGGGTTATAAAATTCCCAAACTTTGAACATCCCACAGAGCACCATTATATCCATTATAAAAAAAATGTAAGCATATGGCACCACAACAAACCTGCCAAGAGAGGGCCGCCCAACAAAACTCACAGACCAGGCAAGGAGGGAATTAATCAGAAAGGCAACAAAGAGACCAAAGATAACCCTGAAGGGGAGCTGCAAAGCTCCACAGCAGAGATTGGAGTATCTGTCCATAGGACCACTTTAAGCCGTACACTTCCACAGAGCTGGGCTTTACAGAAGAGTGGCCAGAAAAAAGCCATTGGCTAAATGCCAAAGGCATGTGGGAGACTCCCCAACATATGGAAGAAGGTACTCTGGTCAGATAAGACTAATATTGAGTTTTTTGGCCATCAAGGAAAACACTATGTCTGGCGCAAACCCAAACATCTCATCACCCCGAGAACACCATTCACACAGTGATGCATGGTGGTGGCAGCATCATGCTATGGGGGTGTTTTTCATCGTCAAGGACTGGAAAACTGGTCAGAATTGAAGGAATGTTGGATGCCACTAAATATAGGGAAATTATTGAGGGAAACCTGTTTCAGTCTTCGAGAGATTTGAGACTGGGACGGAGGTTAGTAAATATTGCTGTACACCAGCGGAACCCATCCAACTTGAAGGAGCTGGAGCAGTTTTTCCTTGAATAATGGGCAAGAATCCCAGTGGCTTAGCGAGACATACCCCAAGACTTGCAGCTGTAATTGCTGAAAAACGTGTCTCTACAAAGTATTGACTTTTTTGGGGGGGTGAATAGTTATGCACGCTCAAGTTCTGTTTTTTGTCTTATTCCTTGTTTGTTCCACAAAAAAAATGTATTTAGCATTGCAAAGTGGTAGGCATGTTGTGTAAATCAAATGATACAAACCCCCAACAAAATCAATTTTAAGGCAACAAATGCCAATGTACATTTCCTCATCCCTGGCCATTAGTCTTTTTCTCCTTTTTTTCCCCAGACACTTCAAGCTGTCACATGCACCATTATATTCTGACATGTCAGACTGGCTCTGGATGAAAAGACTAAGGACTTGGTGGCTGGGAACGACAGACTTGAACCCGAGGCTGTTCAAGCACAATTAAAACTTCTTATGGAGGTGGTCCCTGCACAGGGATAGCTCAGCGGAAATTTCAGAGCGCCACCTATAGTACTTGAGTAAAGTACTCAATAAAACTCAAACTTTCATTAAAACACACATGCAAGGTACTGAATTAAAGCTACACTCATTGTGAATCTAGCCACCAAGTCAGATTTGTAAAATGCTTTTCGGCGAAAGCATGAGAAGCTATTATCTGATAGAATGCACCCCCCAAAATACCAGCGCGACACGTAAACAACAGATTTTGCGGTAGCCGGCGCCAAAACGCAGAAATAAAATATAAAACATTCATTACCTTGGACGAGCTTCTTTGTTGGCACTCCTATATGTCCCATAAACATCACAATTGGGTCTTTTTCCCGATTAAATCCGTCATTGTATACCCAAAATGTCATTTGCTGAAGGCCAGTCTGATGCTGCAAAAAGTCCATTTACAAGACGCAACATCACTTTTTAAAATTACAAAAGTCGCCTATAAACTTTTACAAATCACTTCAAACGACGTTTCTAAACCAACTTTAGGTATTAATAAACGTTAATGATGTATCAAATTGATCACGGGGCGATCTGTATTCGATAGCAGCAAGTCTGGAAAACATTGTCCATTTTTTCAGTTTCACAACATACTGTGGTGCGCCAGAAGAAGGGAGGGGTCTATTCGTGTTGTAACCAGGGATAAATGATTCTGATATTGATAGCAATGGTGACATCGTGTGGAAGCTGTAGGCGTTTACAGGGGGCATATATTTTCTCTCGTCTTAAACAATTCATTGAATGGCGGACGAATATTTAGTTTTTGTTTTTGGTAAACAGTTTTACCAGGGATTTTTACTCCTAAACACGTTCTGTTATAGCCACAGACCCGATTTAACCAGTTTTAGAAACTTCAGAGTGTTTTCTATCCACACATACTTATCATATGCATATACTATATTCCTGGCATGAGTAGCAGGACTTTGAAATGTTGCGCGATTTTTAACAAAAAGCTGCGAAAATTCGCATTATCCATAACAGGCTTTAGGCATTGGGAATCCTGGTGCAGAGACGCAGAGTGAGGGACAGCATGCTTGTGTTAACCCGAGAGCCATGTCGTAGACGCTGCATAGAAGGTCATACCGTGTTGCTGGACCAAACTCGTTATGGCACTGTGATGGAAACCACAATGTCATGGTTGTCATAAGGAGGAGACCAAGGCGCAGCGTGGTAAGCAAACAAAACTCTTTAATTAAAGAGAGAACACTGAACAGAACTAAACAAAACGAACCGTGAAGCAATATGGCTAGTGCAGAACAGGCAACTAAACATAGAATATAACAACCCACAAACTATCCAAGGAAATGGTTACCTAAATATGATCCCAAATCAAAGACAACAATAAACAGCTGCCTCTGATTAAGAACCAATCTAGGCAACCATAGACATATAAACACCTAGACTTTTGTATCACTGACCCGTGGATCACCGTCGGAGGCTCTGGACTGCGGATCCTTGCCGTAGGTCCTGGGCTGGGGACCCTTGCTGCGTGGATCATCGCCGGATGTTCTGGACTGGGGACCGTCGCTGGAGACCCCGGACTGGGGAACGTAGCTGGAAACCCCGAACCGGGGACCGTCGCTGGAGGTTCCGGACTGTGGCCAGTCATTTGAGGTTTCGGACTGTGGCCTGGCGTTGGAGGTTCCAGTCTGTGAACTGTAGCTCTAGACTGGGTACTGTCGCCGGACGCTCTGGATTGGGTACTGTCGCCGGATGCTCTGGACAGGATACTGTCGCCGGACGCTCTGGACTGCCGAGGCGCACTGTAGGCCTGGTGCATGGTGCCGGAACTGGTGGTACCGGGCTGGGGACACGCACCTCAGGGCAAGTGCGAGGGGCAGGAACAGGGCATACTGGACCCTGGAGGCGCACTGGAGGCCTGGTGCGTGGTGCTGGAACTGGTGGTACTGGGCTGGTGACACACACCTCAGGGCGAGTGAGGGGAGGAGGAACAAGACGTACTGGACTGTGGAGGCGTACTGGAGGTCTGGAGTGTAGAGCTGACACAACCCGTCCTGGCTGGATATTTATTTTCACCCTGCAAATGCAGGGCGCTGGCACAGGACATACTGGGCTGTGTAGACACACCGGAGACACAGTACGCAAAGCTGGCGCAGAATATCCTGGTCCAAGGAGGTACACTGGAGACCAGGAGCGCTGAGCCGGCACCCTCCTTCCTGGCTGGATGCCCATTCTAGCCCAACCAATGCGAGGAGCTGGATTAGAGCACACTGGGCTAGAATAGAGCACTGGAGACACCGTGCGTTCCCCCGCCTAACACGGTGCCTGACCAGTAACACGCTCCCCACAGTAAGGATGAGGAGTTGGCTCAGGTCTCTGACCTGACTCATGCAATCTCCTCGTGCCCCCCCCCCCCCCCCAAAAAAAAATATTGGGGCTGCCTCTCGGGCTTCCGTGCCAGCCGTGTACCTTCATATCGACGCCGTTCCTCCTGTGCTATCTCCACCTGCTGCCATGGCAGGGTCTTGTCCCCTGCCATTACCTCCTCCCAGGTCCAGGATGTCCTCCACTCTTCTTTCTCCCAGGTCCGAGATGTCAACTCCTTTTTAGCATGCTGCTTGGTCCTTTTTTGGTGGGTTGTTCTGTCACGGTCGTCATAAGGAGGAGACCAAGGCGCAGCGTGGTAAGCGAACATAACTCTTTAATTAGAGAGAACACTTAACAGAACTAAACAAAACAAGAAAACAAACTGTGAAGCAATATGGCTAGTGTTGAACAGGCAACTAAACATAGAATATATAACAACTATCCAAGGAATATGGCTACCTAAATATGGTCCCCAATCAGAGACAACGATAAACAGCTGCCTCTTATTAAGAACCAATCTAGGCAACCATAGACATATAAACACCTAGACCAGATAACCCCAGAAACATACAAAAACTACACAAACCACCCTTGTCACACCCTGACCTAACCAAATAATAAAGAAAACAAAGATAACTGAGGTCAGGGCGTGACTCACACAAACTGATAAGGTCGATGTATCTTTGTGATAGACACAATTATCTATATCACTGTTGAGCAGTTGTACATTGTAACATCTCAAATTGTTCATCAACAACTAGTTCATCAACAAATAACAGTTCAGTTTAGCAAGCCCCTTGATACCAGTTTAGCAAGGCGCTTGATACCGTAAGTAATTCGTGGATTATAATAATTGTATTGTTATTCTGCTACTTCTGTTATTGATTGAATATCTGCATCATGATCATCATCAAGTTGTTGTGCCTAAGTGTGAACAACAGGAGAATCTGTCCTCTTGACTCATCAGGATAAACATGGTTATTTTTACAATTGAAGTAGATTTTGTCATCACACATCTTCCGCTGCAGGAAACAGTCTAGAACAAACCCTTGTTGTAGCCTTGAGGGTTTACTGGAAGTACTTACAGTTGTGATCCGTGGTAGATTGTTCATTAACATTGTTCCAAATTTTGGATGTTAATTACATTTTTGGTCTGCTGCTTTGTCATATACTGCAGGAACCTGATGTAGCAGCTAAGTGGCAAAGGAGGATGGTGATTTTGTATATTTAATGTGTCTTCAGCTTTTGCATCAGCCAGTGCTGTGTTTTCTGATTTAGGTGGAGGACAGTCATACGTGGTGGTATTGATGGGTACAGCCTCCTCATTGTGTTTCTCTGTGTTTCCAGGAACAATCGCAGCGGTACTGTAATGGATTGCTTCATGAATGCTGTCTCCAGAAATGGCGTTCCCTCCAGAGTTAGGACGGACCAAGGAGGAGAAAACAACACTGTCTGCTTGTTGAATGTAATGCACATTGAAAATACTATTTAAAAAATGTAATTACATATGCATCCTTAAAATGTATTTTTGACTTACACATCGATTACTTTCTGTAGTGAGTGATGCACGCAGCTAAAACATGTTTTCTTCTGTAAATCATTATCAGAACACAATCACCTCATGTTTGACAGCTTTTTTGCGTTCTCCATGTTTTTGAAATGTATAAGCTTTTAAATTATATTTTAACCAACTACTTTTACAAACGAGGCTACACCTGTGGCAGCACCTATTCCTGTGCCCCCCCCATCTTCTGCAACACTTCTTGTGCCCCCCTCCATCTGTACCACATCCTGTGGCCTCCCCTCCACCATTCCGTGAGGCTTATCGTCCACCTTCACCACAATATGTGGCCTCGCCTCCACTCTCGTCTGTTGATGTTGGTAATCATGACAATTAATTATTTACAGGGATGACTTACTCAATGTCTTGTTATTACAAATGAATTGTGGGAAGTATCTGAGATTTGTTATTCTGAATGTCTCTTTTTTTGGTGTTGACCTCCAAACACAGCTGAAGTTAATGAGCAGCAAGGTTGACTCTGCTTTTGCCCCTGATGCCAACCAAAATAACTTGACGAGGGACAACGTTTATGATTGTGCAATGAGAGGCTTTAAGAGAGCCCGCTTTCATCCGGAGGCAAAAATAGACATTGTTTTTAGGGATGCTGGCGGAAAAAAAGGGGTAGCTGATGAGGGTGGTCCCTCGAGGGAATTTCTCTGGCTGCTAATGAGTGCGATCCATTCCTCTGCAATATTTGAGGGACCTGATTGGCAAAAATGCCTTTCTTGCAACTCTCAAGGTGAGTTACACTTTTACACCAACAAAGACACGTTTGTTTATGGCAATAAGTATGAATTGAGTATGACATTTGATTTTTGTATGCTATGTAATTTGTCCTTTATTTACTGTTTGTCTTCTGTGTGACAGCACTCTATGATGTCTTATACAAGCTGATGGGCTGCATGATTGCTGTCTGTCTGGTACATGGGGGTGTAGAGACACATTTTTTTCCAGAGAGGTTATACAGGCAAGTGTGTGGCCTGCAATCTCCTGTGCCAGAACTGAAAGAAATTGTGGAATATGACCTCAGAGAGAAGTTGAAGAAGGTAAGTAACTTTATACTGTGACGGATGTTATGTTACTGTTAATTTGCACAAAGTTAGATTTTTTTTAGGGTTGTAGTTGTTCATGAATAGTTTTCCACATGGAATTGGTTTCCTTTCGTTGGCAGCCAGTCTTTTTAAGCTAAGGGTTTAGGTTATGGTTAAGATTAGGGTACGGGTAGGGTTAGACTTTCAGGTAGGGATGTCCCAAGGATCCCGGATAGCACTGTCCATCTCCACTCAGCAGAAATTACCCACAGTGCACTGCACTCTCCTCTCTTTTCACTCTTCCTCCCTTCCAAATTCCCTCACTAGCATGTGTCCCCTTGGCCCGAGCCACAGTGAGCCGTTATGGGCCTTGGCATGGCCTCCCACTGGTCCGTGTGCCAGCTCCACCAAGTATGATTGGCAGGAGGGAGGTTGGAACAGTCCAACTCCAGCAACGCAGGGGACAGGGCTGTGTGTTGTGCACTGGGAGTTTGTGCAAATGTTATGATCAAGTCCTTGCTCCATCCACATTGTGTGGTGTTACTAAATCATCTTTGGACATATGTTTATTTTCCCTCTAAAACAGTTTGCTGAGTTATTCTAGCTACACTGTGCAAACCCAGGAAAAACTAGCCATTTAACTTTGTTTTCAGCTCATTTCTATTTCAGCTAGGAGTGGAGAGAGAAGCAGTCTAAAATGTGTATATAATTCACCGCAACCATCTGTCCAGGACATATGTTGTGTAATAACACTCCTTTACAGTATATGCTGCTATCCCTTGATCCATCCTCTCCTATCAAAATGGAGGGATGTTGTGAAGAGATATGTTCCCTACAATACCTGCGAATACCTGCTCCCTCTGTTCTTGTCGTGATGACATGGCACAATGGAGGTCATCTCCAGCTCCATCCTGCAGTATGGATAAATCTCCAGTAATGAGGAGGTATGGATAGTGAGACGACACCCTGCCTGCAGGCTAATTATCCTGTATGTCAGAATCGTCATCAGGCCCATTGTGTAAGCACACACAGGAGGGTCATTCTCAATCAGATTCTCTTGTTGCCAGAGATCCTTTCTCTCTTGTTGCATAGTGCCGTGGAGGTGTGCTTGTGAAACAGAGCTTCACAGCCATGACAGCTGGTATTTTGCATGAGTGAAGTCATGTGATGCTCCAGAACTTTTGCATAATTTCAGCCAGTAGTTTTGAAAATGGTGGTCACGAGCGACAACTGATCCCCGTTTTTTGTGTTCTACGTCATCCAATTGTGTACCAAGTCATCCATTTTGTATGATATGTTATATCCTGTATATATATATATATATATATATATATACTACCGTTCAAAACTTTGGGGTCACTTAGAAATGTTCTTGTTTTTGAAAGAAAAGTAAAAAAAATTGTCCATTAAAAATAACATAAAATTGATCAGAAATATAGTGCGGACAATGTTAATGTCGTAAATGGCTATTGTAGCTGGAAACAGCAGATTCTTTAATGGAATATTTACATAGGCGTACAGAGGCCTATTATCAACAACCATCACTCCTGTGTTCCAATGGCACAGTGTGTTAGCTAATCTAAGTTTATCATTTTAAAAGGCTAATTGATCATTAGAAAACCCTATTACAATAATGTTAGCACAGCTGAAAACATTTGTGGGTTTGATTATAGGCTCAAAATTGCCAGAAACAAATTACTTTTTTTCTGAAACTCGTCAGTCTATTCTTGTTCTGAGAAATGAAGGCTATTCCATGCGAGAAATTGCCAAGAAACTGAAGATCTCGTACGCTGTGTACTACTCCTTTCACAGATCAGCGCTAACTGTCTCTAACCAGAATAAAAACAGGAGTGGGAGGCCCCGGTGCACAACTGAGCAAGATGACAAGTACATTAGAGTGTCTAGTTTGAGAAACAGACGCCTCACAAGTCCTCAACTGGCAGCTTCATTAAATAGTACCCGCAGAACACCAGTCTCAACATCAACAGTGAAGAGGAGACTCCGGGATGCTGGCCTTCTAGGCAGAGTTGCAAAGAAAAATATATATCTCAGACTGGCCAATAAAAATAAAATATTAAGATGGGGAAAAGAACACAGACACTGGACAGAGGAACTCTTTCTAGGCCAGCATCCCGGAGTCGCCTCTTCACTGTTGACATTGAGACGTGATTTGCGGGCAAAATTTAATGAAGCTGCGAGTGGCGGACTTGTGAGGCATCTGTTTCTCAAATTAGACACTTTAATATAATTGTCCTCTTGCTCAGTTGTGCAGGACATAACATATAATACATATCAAATATTTAACCTCTTCCGTCTACCCCCTACTTTTTCGAACATTCCGTTAAAAATCGCGCAACATTTCAGCGTCCTGCTACTCATGCCAGGAATATAGTATATGCATATGATTAGTATGTGTGGATAGAAAACACTCTGACGTTTCTAAAACTGGTTAAATAATGTCTGTGACTATAACAGAACGTGAACAGCAAGCGAAATCCCAAGAAAAACCTGGTCACAAAAACCACAGAAAAGTATTAATCCGCCAGTCTCTTAATTGTTTATTGCAAGCAAAAATATATAGCCGGGAGCTTGCAGTTCCTACAACCAAAAAACGTCATTTTCATTGACAAAAATCCTTTGTGTAATGACAAAAAGATCCTTCATTTCGTCCAGCATACAGGAAAATATTTTTGGAAGAGAGACAAAGGAAGGGAGCTTTTTCCTGAACCAGATAGGCTATACAAATTGATATTTTGGGCATACATGGACGGATTTAATCGGGAAAAAGACCCAATTGTGATGTTTATGGAACATATAGGAGTGCCAACAAAGAATATCATCAAAGGTAATGAATGTTTTACATTTTATTTCTGCGTTTTGTGTAGCGCCGGCTACGCTAATTATTTTGTTTACGTCCCCTTCAGGTATATTGGGGTGTTGCATGCTATCAGATAATAGCTTTAATTCAATACCCTGCATGTGTGTTTTAATGAACGTTTGAGTTTTAACGAGTACATTTAGCATTTAGCGTAGCGCGTTTGCATTTCCAGGTGTCTAGATGAGATGTCTGCGTCTCAGGTGGGAGCAAGAGGGCAATAAGGCCCGAAGAGGTGTGGTATATGGCCAATATACCACGGCTAAGGGCTGTTCTTATGCACCTCGCATTGTGGAGTACCTGGACACAGCCCTTAGCCATGGTATATTGGCCATATATCATATATCATAGTATCCTTATTGCTATTATTAACCGGTTATGAACGTAATTAGAGCAATTAAAGTAAATGTTTTGTCATACCCGTGGAATACGGTCTGATGGCTGTCAGTCAATCAGCATTCAGGGCTTGAACCCCCCACTGTAGCGGGTGCATTACCATATACCAATGTACAGCGTATAGGTTATGATGTGTGCTTTTGTCAGGTCTAGTAATGTCTAAGCTTATGTGCCTTGCAATGTTTAAAAAATATTTGAGTGTGGATACTGGTTGTGCTGACTCTGAGTGCCCCTGTCCCTAAGCCATGTTGACAATGCAGCTGCAGCTGTGCCATATTGGCAGTAGGTTATGTTGTTAAAGCCCTTCTCACATCTACTCTGCAGGATAGTGCTGTCATTTTTTCATGTGCGTGCGTTCGAGCATCTGTGCGTCTGTGAGTGTGCATAGGCCCGTCTCTTTGCCAGCACAGTGGGAGACCTTTGTTATTGACGAGGCCTGGTTTTCATAGCAATGCTGCCAGCGCTGCATTGTTTACCCCCCTGTGTACCTCCAACACTGTCTCAGTGTGAGGGAGGCCCTGTGTGGGCCTTGTGTGTGTTTCGGCCCTGTGTGGAGCCACCTTTCTCCGTCCCATAACCCCCTCACCCCCTCTGAGGGCCTCTATAGCTCAGGCCTCAGCGTGACCCTGGTACTGGGTATTGAGAGGGAGGGAGCAGGGCATCCTACTGTGCCCCGAAAGCACTGAAAGGTTAGGGCCACTGTAGGCCTAGGAGATGCAGCTGGGGACCGTATTCAAACCCTCCATCACCATCAGAGAGATATTCTCCTCTTTTGTTTGTTAGCCATGTGAAAGATAATTAGGTAAACAACTCATAGCATGACTATGATAGGGGTTTGAGCGTGTTCTGTGTGGTGTCGTTATTATTGTGAAGTACCTGTTTAGGCAAGTATTCAATCCAAATTATTAAGTTATTTCAAGAAGAGGTGGAATCCCGACAGTGCTGTATAAATGATGGTTAAATGTTTTAGAAAAATTTTGTGAATTTGAGTGAGTTTTCACCTGGTGAAGAGGCCTTTTAGAAATGAATGTGGCTGCTTTCTTTTTTAACTTATCTATTTTCTTTCCTCCCACTTCCTCTCTCTCTTTCTCTCGCTCTCTCGTCCTCCCTCCCCCTCTCCCCCACTCTCCTTCCTGCATCATGAGGCAATTAATTCACTTCGATTTCTCTCTTCCGCTCGGGTCCAGATGCGGTCATTTGGAGATAGAGAGGCTGGAAAAGTCTGGCGGAAGGATTCATCTCTTCCTACCTCCTACTTTGTGTTTTATCGCTCTCCCTTTAAAAGTATGTTAAATGGAGAGCTGCCCTTGTAGATCAACCCCATGCAATTCCCTGTCAATCTCCACAATGGTAGTGCTGTTGGTGGTGTAGTCTATTCTTTTGGATTCAGTACTGGACAAACCGCAGGTATCTGAGCTGTCCAACTACAGGCCATGTAAACTAAGCTGTGACAGCTGTCATTGGTGAGTTATTATGTTTCCTTTAGCATGAACAACATGAGCTTGATACAAGAGCCAAATTATGATAGTATGGATGGGTGGTGGATGTGATGGGAACACCAATCGGGAGTTTGGTGACAATTGAAGTTATTGGTGATTAGGTAGATGGGGGTTACATTAGTAGGTACTATTACAGTATTGCTAAGTACTGGCATCACAATTCTGTTACATAACCACCCCTGCAGCAGTAGGAAGGATCAATCAACAGCCATTTTATTTCCATTCTTCCTGGCACCATGAAACACAATGGTTCTAACATTCTGCTAATGTTACGTAGGGCTGCAGAGGAGCGGGTGTTTCAGGAACGATTTAAGGGCCTTTTGTCAGCCTTGTGACAGATTGTGAAAATGAATAGCAAGCGCACATCCTGGAACACAAGGTGTGTGTGTGTGTGTGTGTGTGTGTGTGTGTGTGTGTGTGTGTGTGTGTGTGTGTGTGTGTGCGCATGTGTGGTTGCGGGTGTGTAGTTGCGTGCTTCCGTGTCTGCATGCATTTGTGTGTACGCTTGTGTGTGTGTTTGCGAATATGTGTGTGCACGGGTACATAAATGCCTTTTGTGTGTGTGTGTGTGTGTCTGTGTTACAGAATGGCGCCCTCCGTCACGACCACCTGAGGGGGTTGATGACGAGGGAGGTTGACAACACCTCAATGCATCCCTTGTTCCCCCGCCAACATGTTTATTTGCTCTTAGCCTTTCTTCCCTCCCACACACACACACACTCTTAGCTCTTAGGCATACAGGGGAGATTACTGTAGAGTAGATAATGTTT
This sequence comes from Oncorhynchus mykiss, assembly GCF_013265735.2. Taxonomy (NCBI): domain Eukaryota; kingdom Metazoa; phylum Chordata; class Actinopteri; order Salmoniformes; family Salmonidae; genus Oncorhynchus; species Oncorhynchus mykiss. The sequence goes on along the minus strand of NC_048585.1, from coordinate 29,433,998 downwards.
CCTGTTCCGTCACGTAGCACATTCTAAAACCCCTACACAGCGCAGGCAAAGCCACTTACACAGCTGTTCGCATATGACAAGGACGTTTTGGCCTGATACTTTTACCCTTCACATTGTTTCCTTCATTCCACCTGGCCTTGGTGTTCTCTGGTTGATATGGCGTTCATTTGGAGAGACAGGCTCTACTTCTTGGCCTCATTCTCTGCAGAGGATTTCCAGTACCTACTGTACCACGTACTTAGCGCTTTTTGTTTCCTGCGTGTGTGTGTGTGTGTGCATGATTTGATTTAATATACATCAAAATATGATTACATTTTGGTCACAGCAGCCTTTAATAATCATTTGGTGAGTATTTATATTATTAATTGGAAATCAGTTTTTTTTTTTGCATTTCCCTAGAGTGAAGTGCCTTGCTCAAAGGCACATCGACAGAATTTTAACTTTGTTGGCACAGGGTTTTGAGCTAGCAAACCTTTGGTTACTGGCCCAATGCTCTAACCGCTGGGCTACCTTCCACCCTTTATCAGCTTGTTTCCTGTTCATGGTGGGACCTGTGGGAAGTCTAACACCCTGAGTGAGTCATGCATTGTGTCCCAAATGGCACTCTATTCCCTATATAGTGTACTTGTTTTGACCAGAGCCCTATGGGCCATGGCCAAAATTAGTGCACTGTATAGGGAATAGGGTGCCATTTGTGACATCCATGGAGACTTGTCCTGGGCATAATAAACACTGATTGGGGGTTATTTTCTGTGAATCAGGCCATTGTTAACTGTACCATTTTGATTGTCGGTGCATTTATTTCCACCTCATCTGAGCTCACAGCCAGGCAAAAAAACGACCAAGAAGAAATGTTTTGAACAAAGTAAACTTCATGAATTTATTTGATTCAAAGAAACATCAAAGGTTCCCGGAATCCCTTTTTCTCAGTATATATGACGGGAGACCTGAGGAGCATCTGACATTGCGTTGAAGAGACCACATGAGAGAAGGAACTGTACTTCAGCCTCAACCATACCATACAGTAAGCCTAAGCAAGCGTACTCTCTGCATTCCTAATGACACCCTATTCCCTATATAGTGCACTACTTGTAGTACTTTTTACCCACAGAGGGCCCTGATCAAAAAGTAGTTCACGGAATAGGGTGCCATTTGAGAGACACACCCTGAGACATTTGCCACATGAAGTCGTGTACTTGCTCTTTCACCCTGGGGTTGTCGCTTCAAGTCCCACACCAGCTGTTATCCTAAAACTCAAACAACCCTATGTCACTTTTATGCCCCCGTTTAGAATAGGTAGCAGGCTAAGGCTGGATGAATATACATACAGTATATTGAGTCATATATTATTGCTTATGCTACTGGTGGTGGTAGTATATTAGTGTTGTTGTCGTCGTCCGAGTCTTGACAGGACATGTCTTCATTCGTATAATACCACAACACTGAGCTGGTAAACTTAGTCTGTTCTGTAATGGAGTCAATCACCTTACAAGACCACCGGCATTATATGCAAAACAGTATAAAACACATCTGCAGTCCTCAGATGTGGTGACTCACCTTCTGATAGAACAGCATTCGACTCGAGGCTGAACTGTTCTGACTTCATAATCCACTGTATTCTTATACCTGCCATTTCACCAGTAATACACAGGCCCTAGTCTAAATGCTTTGTAGTCATAAACATTCTAACCATGGACTAGTTACGAGGACATTCTTCAGAACTCCGCTTTAAATTAATACCCATTCCAATGTCAGTTTCAATCAGGCAATATCCACTGTATTAATTGGTGATATTGGTTTTCAAATGACTGGTGATTTGCTCCCCTCAGCTCGTGTTTCTGGATGTAAATAACTGATTTGGGTGACTGTCTATCTGTCGGTACCCATTTCGCTGGGCTGGATAATGGGGTACGTTGTTTTTGTGAGGAGCAGTATTGAGCTCATTTCAAGGACAGGTTGGAGTGACTGAGTGCCATGAAAATTGGGTTTTAGCCACGGCTGATATCTGTGTTTCTGGTCAGGAGCTTGTCACAAACTAATCAGAAAATATGTTTCCCACAAGTCACCTCTGGTTGCATTTTTACATCATGCAGTGTTTGGAAGATATGAGGGTCGAGTTTGGATAATAATTGTTGGCGTTTTAATATTTCGTTTTTAGATTGTGACTTCTTTCTCTTGAAATTTCATCTCGCTGCGTAAATTATGAAAATAGCACAGAGAGAGTCGGCTGTAGAGGCGTCTGAGGTTAGACAGACAGATGGGTGGACAGCCTCTATTCCCCCCACCATTCCTCTAGCCTTCCCTACTTTACTCTTTTCTGTCTCTCTCACTTTCGCTCTAGCATGTTCACCTCTTCAACTCTTTCTCACTTCCCATCCCCTTTCATTTAGACTGGTTTATTTAGACTGGTTATCACAGATGAACAAAGCCAGAAAACATTTCGAACCCTCAGTCTGTTTATTTGTTCTTCCTTTGTCTGTCTGTATTATTAATTATTCACTCTCTTCAGTCTTATCTTCCGTCCCTGAGAGATAAGTGGTTTTTCCTTAGTGGTTTTCTCATAACCTGCTCTTTCTCCCTCCAAGGCCTACAGACAGAGGGATGGGGGGGGGGGGGGGGGCTTTCCTCGCCCGTACCCAAATATATAAAAAAGAAATATGGACACCCAGCCTAAACAGACCCGAGAACAACCAAACCTGGCCCATATATACCCGATCTGATCCAATCCGAGTGAGGGAAGCAGCAGAAACTCTATATTTTCTGCTATATCATTAGCTAAAGCTGTTAACTGAATGCATGCACTGCGGGAGAACGGAACGAAAGAGTTAGCAGTAGGCGCAGTGCGGAGTCTGTGTGTGTGTGTGTGTATGTGACTAAGTGGCGCAAAGAGGAGAGAGAGAGAGAGAGAGAGAGACAGCAGTGTCATGACTGTCTTGATTAGGTCAGGTTACAGGAGACCACAACCCTACAGATTATCTCTCAACCCCAACAGAGGAGGAGAGATCTAGGGGTCAGAAGACGTGGGGGATTTTGTAGCCCCTCACGCCCCTGGTAAATCTCAGAATATGAAAATGTATGTCATTTTTGTTCTGTTATTAAAGGTTAATAGATTACGTTATTATGAAAACATTGTAATGTGAAGGGTTTTCCTAGTATATGTTTGATGTTTATACATTGTACGTTGTATGGAAAATATCCAAATCAAAGAGAATGTTTTGGGGAAGATGAAATGTTAAGTTAGTTGTCTAAAATGGGATTTGAAAAAAACCTAGCCCTTGCCTCATTAACTCGGGAACGCCCAGAGAATTGCCCTAAAGGCGGCTACGCCCACTTCTGACCTAAGGGTATAAAACCTGTGATTATAGAATTTACAAGAGGACTACGTGACCCCAGCTGCAGTGAGGTCTAAAAAGTAAACGAACCCAGAACACAACGCAAGTTTGAGGACAAAGAAATCCTCTTCTACCCAAGCTATGGATGAGTAGCTGTGTCTAAGCGGATTAATTCAAGTCGAACCACCTAGCCTCCATCTCCCATAGAATCGTGGTATCTGAAGGGTTTCATTCCTATGCTGTGAGCTCTGAGCTACAGAGCTGTCTGGCCTCAGAAAACCCCTTCCAGAGAAAGGGGTGCGGGAACAGACTCCTAAGCCAAAAAGGACACGGACACCGGGAGGACGAGCAGGGAAGTGCGCAGGAGAAGTGCGTCTTCGAACTGCGGAACGGTCAATGCAGAGAATCCCCGGAGATCATCCCCACGTAATTACATCATTATATTCTGACCCATAAGAGTGGCAGTTTGGGCAAGGCTAGGGTTAGAATAGCATAGCTGACAAATTCACCCAAATGTATATTTCTCTTGTGTACTTATTTTTTTCTCTCTCTTTTGAAATTCCCATTGTGGGTAACCGCGCCATAGTGTGTTGGCCCGTTATACTAAGTTCTAATCAATAGCCTGTTTTGTCTATGTGTATCTTTTATCATCATTTTAACTTTTTAGTAAATAAATATTCAACTAAGATTGGTGTGGTACGAATTCATTAGTGAGACCCGGGTCCGTGCAGATTCATGGGCTATACGACGTTCAGAACGAGATTGTTAGAGGCAACAGGTTAATTAGCGGCTGTTGTAAAATCGACATTCTGATATTCTTTGAGTTAATTTGGGGAATAGAAACTCAATAAAAACGAGTTTTTCCATGGTGCCCCAGGTTAATGAGTTAATAAAGGCTTGATTCAGTCAATCACGCAATTAGAAACTTGTAATCATTCGATGAGCAACAGTCGTCACATTAACTAATACAGCGTCACGACGGCAGCTACCAAGCCGACTTGCACCAGTTACTAACTTCTAGCTGCCAAAGCTAGGTACCTGTTGTAATATGTCAGGTATGTGTGTGTGTGTGGAGCACTGGAGGCCTGGACTGAGAGAGTGGCAGAGGTGATCGTGATCACCGTCTAGGTATAGAGTAGACCCCGGATGCCTGGGTGTGGATATGGGCATACATCTACGGCTGTGTGTTTCCCATGGTTAGTGCGAGTTGTTTTTATTTGAGCTCTCCATTTTGCTGTGCCCACAGGACTAGAGGAGAACGTGTGTGAGAGAAAGTCTGTGTGTGTGTGTGTGCCTGTCTCTCTCTCTCTCTGGCCCTGTGTGTGTGTGCGTGTATGCGTGTGCGTGTACACTTCTTATCAATGTTATTCATCCCTGTGAAAGATTCAGAGGAAGCAGAGCTGTGTTGAGTTGTTTGGAGGAAGCTCTAAAGGGAGTGGTGAATTAGAGATGAAGAGGCCAAGTAGGATCAAAGCTGCTGGAGCTGAGGTTCTTTTCTGTTATAAAGGTTGTCAGGTGATTATACTCAGTTACAACTGTATGGGGCTTGTGAGGTAGAACCAGAATAATAATGATAATAATAATAATAACTTCCTGTCTTTAACATCCAGGAGGGGGAATTGTGTACAGGGCTCCTAAAGTATAATGTTGACCTGCACTCACTCCAATACAGCCTCATCTGAACCCATCTAACTTACCTCCCTCCTCCAACCTCTCCTCTCTGTCACACTCTGGGGGATTGTCTTTGCATATCGGAGCATCTCAGCCAAAGAAAGAGCAGTAAAATGTGGTGCCTGGACAAAACATTTACACAAATATAGAACAAAACAAAATCACTACCATTTGCGTATCCTGGTGAATTAGCCTAAGCCTCACTATGGATTTCCCTGTCGACGTCCCTGTAACTTGCAGAGTAAATGTCCAAACCCCTTGAGTGTATTTCATATCCTCATTCCTGCTGTTCCCCAGGGCCCAGTGCTGTCACTACCAGCCTGGCTGGATCACTAGGAGCCTGGCTCTGTCACTCTTTCCTAATATACTAAGTGGAGGAAACTCTGTCCATTAGATTAAACTGAATTACTCATGGACCTGCAACTGACTCTGAATATTTCACTGGGTAATGAAATCACAGATATTAGAGGTTGGTGGACGGCAGTAAGCCGCAAGCTCCATCTGAGAGGGTGGCTTGTTCAATCCAAGTGCTCTTGTTAGATTTTTGGGGGGTTTTAAAAGGATCCACCCCTTTTTTTAAATTTTCGCCTAAAATGACATACCCAAATCTAACTGCCTGTAGCTCAGGACCTGAAGCAAGGATATGCATATTCTTGATACCATTTGAAAGGAAACACTTTGAAGTTTGTGGAAATGTTAAACTAGTGTCGGAGAATATAACACATTCGATCTGGTAAAAGATAATACAAAGAAAAAAACATGATTTTTGGGGGGTATATTTTTGTACCATCCATTATCTTTGAAATGCAAGAGAAAATATCATAATGTATTATGCCAACCCAGGCACAATTTAGATTTTGGCCAATAGATGGCAGCAGTGTATATGCAACGTTTTAGACTGATCCAATGAACCATTGTATTTCTGTTTAAATTGTTGTATCAAGACTGCCCAAATGTGCCTAATTGGTTTATTAATACATTTAAGTTCATAACTGTGCACTCTCCTCAAACAATAGCATGGTATTATTTCACTGTAATAGCTACTGTAAATTGGACAGTGCAGTTAGATTAACAAGAATTTAAGCTTTCTGTAAATATCAGATATATATATCCTGGGAAATTCATGCTAATCACATTAGCCTATGTTAGCTCACCACCGATCCTGTAGAGGTTAACCCTTTCCCAAAAACATTCGGAATTAACATTGAAAGCTGAAGTCAAACCATGTCAAACCGTGAGATCTTGTTGGTGGTAGACCTAAAAGGTAGGTGCGTGGGAGTGTGTGTGTGTGTGTGCGTGTGTGTATGCATGCCTGGAGCATGTGTGTGGGTATGTGTGTGCATGTCTGCATGCGTGTGGGCATAAAACCGAAGTGACTCACAAGAACTGCAATTACCAGGACAATTTGACACCTCACAGTAGCCTGAGAATCTGTTGAGAGCTAAAATCTATACACCGTGCCCTCCCTTAATCCCTCTATCCTCACCTCCTTCCCCAACAAGCTCTAAAAGTCTCACTGCACAATTAGACGTTTTCAACATTTCTCCCTACCTCCACCTTGTCCTCCATCCATCCTTCCCTCCCCACTGCTCTCTGGCAGCAGAGGTGTGACACGTACATCACACATGAAAGGTGTAGAGGAGAAATGATGCATTCTCATTTCCACCACTTGCATTTCTAGGTGTCATTGTGGTGACTACCGTGACGACGAGCATAGAGGCTTGCTGTGTGTGTGTGTGTGTGTGTGTGTGTGTGTGTGTGTGTGTGTGTGTGTGTGTGTGTGTGTGTGTGCGTGACGAATGTAACGTCGCGCAGTGAGGAAGAAACTAAATGAGAGAGGATGTGTTTAGCAGAGGCAGTGGATCTGGATTGTGTGTAGAGATTACACGTACACACACATGCACACACACACACGTACACACACACACATACACACACACATGCACAGCAAGCAAATATGCACACATACACAGGGGATGTCCTTGTCCCTGTGTCTCTTCCCTCTGATGTTGTCCGAGGACACTGTGCTCTGACGCCACACAAGGACTCACAGACGGAGAGGGAGACGAGGGATTGTGTGTGTGTGTGTCGAAACAGAGTGTAGCAGATTAGCCACCCCTGTCGTATGGTCCATCATACCCTCTATTCTGGGACACTGACTCATGTTTCAGAGCCAGACCAGTGGGTGTCCCACATTAAGATCGTTTTACTTTCAACCAAATTACATTTTGGTTGTTCTTGGAGTCGTGGATGAACAGGGATTGCAGAAGGGGACTAAACATGCACCCCAGAGGAGCCTCGGTGTTGAGGGTCAGCGTAGCGGATGTGTTGCTGCCTATCCTTACCACCAAAGCGTCCTGTCACAGATCTAGTTGCAGAGAGTGGCCTTCATCCCAGGTTCCTTAGCTTAGTGATAAACTTGGAGGGCATTGGTCTTGAATGCTGGGCTGTTGTCAATGAACAGCATTCTCATGTAGGTGTTCCTTTTATCCAAGTGGGAAAGGGAAGTGTGGAGTGCAATAGAGATTGCATCATCTGTGGATCTGTTGGGGTGGTATGCAAATTGGAGTGGGTCCAGTGTTTTCGGGATGATGGCGTTGATGTTACCCACGACCAGCATTTCAAAGATTTTCCTGGCTACAGATGTGAGTGCTACAGGCGATAATCATTCAGACAGGTTACCTTGGCATTCCTGGACACAGGGACTATGGTGGTCTGCTTGAAACATGTACAGTGCCTTGCGAAAGTATTCGGCCCCCTTGAACTTTGCGACCTTTTGCCACATTTCAGGCTTCAAACATAAAGATATACAACTGTATTTTTTTGTGAAGAATCAACAACAAGTGGGACACAATCATGAAGTGGAACGACATTTATTGGATATTTCAAACTTTTTTAACAAATCAAAAACTGAAAAATTGGGCGTGCAAAATTATTCAGCCGCCTTAAGTTAATACTTTGTAGCGTCACCTTTTGCTGCGATTACAGCTGTAAGTCGCTTGGGGTATGTCTCTATCAGTTTTGCACATCGAGAGACTGAAATTTTTTCCCATTCCTCCTTGCAAAACAGCTCGAGCTCAGTGAGGTTGGATGGAGAGCATTTGTGAACAGCAGTTTTCAGTTCTTTCCACAGATTCTCGATTGGATTCAGGTCTGGACTTTGACTTGGCCATTCAAACACCTGGATATGTTTATTTTTGAACCATTCCATTGTAGATTTTGCTTTATGTTTTGGATCATTGTCTTGTTGGAAGACAAATCTCCGTCCCAGTCTCAGGTCTTTTGCAGACTCCATCAGGTGTTCTTCCAGAATGGTCCTGTATTTGGCTCCATCCATCTTCCCATCAATTTTAACCATCTTCCCTGTCCCTGCTGAAGAAAAGCAGGCCCAAACCATGATGCTGCCACCACCATGTTTGACAGTGGGGATGGTGTGTTCAGGGGGATGAGCTGTGTTGCTTTTACGCCAAACATAACGTTTTGCATTGTTGCCAAAAAGTTCAATTTTGGTTTCATCTGACCAGAGCACCTTCTTCCACATGTTTGGTGTGTCTCCCAGGTGGCTTGTGGCAAACTTTAAACAACACTTTTTATGGATATCTTTAAGAAATGGCTTTATTCTTGCCACTCTTCCATAAAGGCCAGATTTGTGCACTATACGACTGATTGTTGTCCTATGGACAGAGTCTCCCACCTCAGTTGTAGATCTCTGCAGTTCATCCAGAGTGATCATGGGCCTCTTGGCTGCATCTCTGATCAGTCTTCTCCTTGTATGAGCTGAAAGTTTAGAGGGACGGCCAGGTCTTGGTAGATTTGCAGTGGTCTGATACTCCTTCCATTTCAATATAATCCCTTGCACAGTGCTCCTTGGGATGTTTAAAGCTTGGGAAATCTTTTTGTATCCAAATCCGTCTTTAAACTTCTTCACAACAGTATCTCGGACCTGCCTGGTGTGTTCCTTGTTCTTCATGATGCTCTCTGCGCTTTTAACGGACCTCTGAGACTATCACAGTGCAGGTGCATTTATACGGAGACTTGATTACACACAGGTGGATTGTATTTATCATCGTTAGTCATTTAGGTCAACATTGGATCATTCAGAGATCCTCACTGAACTTCTGGAGAGAGTTTGCTGCACTGAAAGTAAAGGGGCTGAATAAATTTGCACGCCCAATTTTTCAGTTTTTGATTTGTTAAAAAAGTTTGAAATATCCAATAAATGTCGTTCCACTTCATGATTGTGTCCCACTTGTTGTTGATTCTTCACAAAAAAATACAGTTTTATATCTTTATGTTTGAAGCCTGGAATGTGGCAAAAGGTCGCAAAGTTCAAGGGGGCCGAATACTTTCGCAAGGCACTGTAGGTATTACAGACTATATCAGGGAGATGTTGGAAATGTCAGTGAAGACACTTGGGTTAGTGTCCTGCTCCTTGAAAGCGGCAGCTCAAGCCTTTAGCTCAGTGTGGATGTTGCCTTGTAATCAATGGCTTCTGGTTGGGATATGTACGTACGGTCACTGTGAGGACGACGTCGTCAATGCACTTATGAATGAAGCTGGTGACTGATGTGGTAAACTCCTCAATGCCACTGAGTCCCGGAACATATTCCACCCTGTGCTAGCGAAACAGTTCTTTAGCTTAGCATCAGCTTCATCTGACTTTCTGTGTGAATTTTTGCTTGTAAGCAGGAATCAGGAAGATAGATTTATGGTCATATTTGCCAAATTGAGAGAGAGAGAGAGAGAGAGAGCATTTTGTATGTGTCTCTGTGTGTGTAGTGGAGTAAAGGTGATCTAGATTTTTTTTTTCCCCCTCTAGTTGCACAGCTGACACGCTGGTAGAAATGATGTAAGATGGATTTCAGTTTTCTTGCATTAAAATCACTGGCTATTAAGAACGCCACGTTTTCTTGTTTGCTTATGGCCCTATACAGTTTGTTGCGTGCGGACTTAGTGCCAGTATCAGTTTGTGGTGTTAAATAGACAGCTACAAAAATATAGATACAAACTCTCTTAGAATATATTATGTTCTACAACTTATCATGAGGTATTCTAACTCAGGCGAGCAGAATCTCGAGACTTCTTTAATATTAAAAGAATGCGCACCAGCTGTTGTTTAACAAGGAGACACACACCACTCCACTTGAACTTACCCAACGCTACCGTTCTGTCCTGCCGATACATGAACAAAAAAACTGCTTGAATATTGCCCATGTACTTGTTCAGCCAAGTTTCTGAGAAACATAGGATATTACAGTTCTTCAGGTCCAGGTGATTGGATAGTGTCGACCAGAGCCCGTCCAATTTGTTCTCCAGTGATTGTACATTTGCCAAAGAACAGAAGGCAGAGACTGATTATTTACTCATGAGCGCAGTTTCATCAGGGTGCCCGCACGTCGGCCTCTATACTCGTTTCTGAGTGTCGGGGGTAGGTTCTGGTCAGGGGTGAGCAGGATGTCTTGTGCCACCAACTCACTGAAGTAGAAATCTTTATACAAATCGAGGTTAGTGATCACCGTTCTGATGTGTTTTCAGTCATAGGAAGTGATGGCTGATACATTATGAACCAAAAAATGTAAGACACACCAAATCTCTCACACACACACCCACAGAGAGACACACACACACACACACACACACACACACATCCAATTATCACACATTCATCACCTAGGACTACTGTTGAAGACTTCTGGTTCTGATGTATTGTTCTGACTCAGGCAGTGACTGTGTAGCCGCGACACAGCCGCTGTTATTTAAATCGGCCTTATCCAACAGCTCTTGTAGCTGCACTTGTATTACATTGTCACTTGTTAGAATCAAGTGTTTAAATCTATTTTTGGTAACCCTTTATACGTATGTAAATCTGATATGTTCTTATTCTATTAAAATCTCTCAATACACTGATTATACCAAACATTAGGAACCTAATATGAAGTTGCACGCCCTCAGAACAGCCTCAATTTGTTGGGGCATGGACTCTAAAAGGTGTCAAAAGCATTACACAGGGTTGCTGGCCCATGTTGACTCCAATTCTTCCCACAGTTGTGTCAAGTTGGCTGGATGCCCTTTGGGTGGTGGACCATTCTTGATATACACAGGAAACTGTTGAGCGTGAAACTCAGCAGCGTTGCAGTTCTTGACACAAGCCGGTGCACAGGTGTCCTAAATGTTTTGTATACTCAGTGTACATCTCGCTTTCAAGTGTATTGAAAACAACATCAACCGGCCGCATTCCCCTCCTGTCCATGCTGGTGTAATATCTGATTAGAGTCATGCGTCTCCCTCTCCTCCCTAGGAGGTTTGTGTCTCTTCTCTCCGTGTTGTTTCCTCTGCATACTAATGCCTGTGTGTTTGACTCCAGGGTTCTACCGTTGGCAAGGTCACATGTTCACCTCCTCCTCTCCTCCTCTGATCCACTCTTCATGGGAGTCCCTTGTCTCTGGGCCTGCTAATAGCAATCATCTCTTCAGATAAACAGTTTTGGTCCTTCTAGGGATTCTCCAGCCTCTTACCCTGTTGCTGTGCTCTCTCGCTTGCTCTCTTCTGTCCTCTCTGTAGCCCTCCCTCTGCTCTCCAATGGGGTTCTTGAGGACATTTCAATGCTATGCCACCCTGAGTGTGGGATTCCCAGTGCTCCGGGCTCAATAGTTTGTGAGTGTGTGTATGGGCTTGCCAGAGCCCATACACACACTTATTCTGTCAAGCCACTCTATTCTCCTCTACTGAATGGGAGAATTACTGCCTCCTAATAATCTGCTGCTCTGGAGATCCACAGGGACATGCCTGACCTTCACACACACACACACACACACACACACACACACACACACACACACAGACGGACCAGTGTAGGTTGCTGAGAGGAGGACGGCTCATAATAATGTCTGGAACGGAGCAAGTGGAATGGCATCAAGCACAAGGAAACCATGTGTTCGGTGTGTTTGATACCATTCCACCTATTCCGTTCTAGTCATTACCTTGAGCCTGTCCTCCCCAACTAAGGTGCCACCAACCTCCTGTGACACACACACACGCATCCTCTCCCCTGATTCAGATTTGGGGTGGTCCGGACAAGCCTTGATTTCAATGTCAAGATACCTTGATTTTTGGTTCAGACCAAATCTGAACCAATGATAGACGTCTATGCTTGGGCTAAATCAAGGACGTCTATAATTGGTTCAGATTTGGTCGGGTCCAGACCAATCATAGACATATTTGTTCAACAAGTTTGCACAGCACAGTACAGCAGAGTACAGTAAACTACAGTACACAGTACAGTAAACAAAAGGTGTAGTTGAGTACAGTACCCTACTAAATTCTACTGAATTAAACTATACCGTATTGTACTATACTCTACTGAATTAGAGCAGCAGATTATTAGGAGGCAGTAATTTGTCGGACGTGGCCACAGTGTCCTCCACCCTCCGAGTCTCAGCCTCCAGTATCTAGGTGCCGGGGGGCTCTAGGGTCAGTCTGTTTTATCAGGTGTAATTCTCCTGTCTTATCTGGTGTCCTGTGTGAATTTAAGTATGCTCCCTCTAATTCTCTCTTCCTCCGCTCCCGGAGGACCTGAACCCTAGGACCATGCCTCAGGACTACCTTCCCTGATGACTCCTGGCTGTCCCCAGTACACCTAGTAGTGCTGCTGCTCCAATTTCAACTGTTCTGCCTGCGACTATGGAACCCTGCCATGTTCACCGGACGTGTTACCTTGTCCTGGACATGCTTTTTTTCAACTCTACCGCTCACTTTCTCTCTCTCTCGATCATTCCCGCACCTGCTGTCTCAACCTCTGAATACTCGGCTATAGCCACCTGACATTTACTCCTGAGGTACTGACCTGTTACACCCGCTAGTCTACAACTGCTGTGATTATTATTTGACCCTGTTTGTCACCGATGGACATTTGAACATCTTAAGAACAATCTGGCCTTAATGTCCATGTGCTCTTAAAATCTCCACCCGGCACAGCCAGAAGAGGCCACCCCTCAGAGCCTGGTTCCTCTCTAGGTTGCTTCCTAGGATCCTCTTTTCTAAGGAATTTTTCCTAGCCACTGTGCTTCTACATCTGCATTGCTTGCGGTTTGGGATTTTAGGCTGGGTTGCTGTTTAAGCACTTTGTGACATCTGCTGATGTTAAAAGGGCTTTATAAATACATTTGATTTGAATTAAACTATACTGTACTGTACTCTACTGAATTAAACTATATTGTACTGTACTTTTATGCACTCTACTGTACTCTACTCTAATGAATTAAACTCTACTGTACTGTGCTCTTCTGTGGTCTACTGTGTTGTACTGTACTTTGATGTTCACACTTGTGAAACATAGCCTAGACGTCTTTGCTTCGTTCAGATTTGGATCTGGTCCGCACCGAAAAAATGTGTACTTGTTTGGGGGCGGAGTTTATTCATAAATACCCAGCATGCTTTGCAAGTGTTTACATTTAGGTCTGTGCATTTAACTAAGGGAGATAAACAACAACATATCACAGTCATAGCAACTACAAAAAAAATCTGTAACCGTTACTCAGAATGTTATTGTAATTGAAGTGTTCTATTGGTTGATTTATGATGTTGGATAGATTTTAAGATCATTGCTGCTGGAGTTAAAGCTTTTTTTTTAAAAAGGTAGAAAAAAGAACCAAAATAAATTAAACAAAGTCCAAAAAATATATATTTTTAAAATAATAAAATGAAAGAAAAACGTGAAATAATAACTAATATAAACTAAAAATCAAAATCAAAAGTAACAGTCAGTATCTGGTGTGGCCACCAGCTGCATTAAGTACTGCAGTGCATCTCCTAATCATGGACTGCACCAGATTTGCCAGCTCCTGCTGTGAGATGTTACCCCACTCTTCAATCAAGGCACCTGCAAGTTCCCAGACATTTCTGGGGGAAATGGCCCTAGCTCTCACCCTCCAATCCAGCAGGATTGTAGGAAATCACATACAGAAAGAGCAGTATGACTGGTGGCATTGTCAATGCCAGAGGGTCATGTCAGGATGAGCCTGCAGGAAGGGTATCACATGAGAGAGGAGGATGCACAGCGTTGAGATTGCCTGCAATGACAACAAGCTCAGTCCGACGATGCTGTGACACACCGCCCCAGACCATGACGGACCCTTATCCTCCAAATCGATCCCACTCCGGAGTACAGGCCTCGGTGTAATGCTCATTCCTTCGACGATAAACGCAAATCTGACCACAAATATACAAATACAAAACCGCGACTCATCAGTAAAGAGCACTTTTTGCCAGTCTTGTTTGGTCCAGCGACGGTGGGTTTCTGCCCAAAGGCGACGTTGTTGCCGGTGATGGCTGGTGAGGACCTGCCTATTGCGGACAGTCTGAACACTGATGGAGGGATTGTGCATTCCTGGTGTAACTCGGGCAGTTGTTGTTGCCATCCCTTACCTGTCCCGCAGGAGTGATGTTCGGTTGTACCGATCCTGTGCAGGTGTTGTTACACGTGGTTTGCCACTGCGAGGACAATCATCTGTCCGCTCTGTCTCCCTGTAGCTCTGTCTTAGGCGTCTCACAGTACGGACATTGCAATTTATTACCCTGGCCTCATCTGCAGTCCTCATGCTTCCTTGCAGCATGCCTAAGGCACATTCGCGCAGATGAGCATGGACCCTGGGCATCTTAATTTTGGTGTTTTTCAGAGTCAGTAGAAAGGGCTCTTTAGTGTCCCAGTTTTGTGACCTTAATTGCCTACCGTCTGTAAACTTTAGTGTCTTAATCACTGGTGCATGTTCATTAATTGTTTATGGTTCATTGAATAAGCATGGAAAACAGTGTTTAAACCCTTTACAATGAAGATCCGTGAAGTTATTTGGATTTTTTTTACAAATTATCTTTCAACGACAGGGTCCTGAAAAGTTTCTTTTTTTATATTATTAGAAAAACGTACATGAACGTATGTGATATAGTGATGGGAAGTTTGTCTCTTTTTAACAATTCTGATCTTTCAGAGTCATTCAGTGAGAATAAAGAATTGTTTTGACTCCTTTCATTCATTTGAGCCAGTAATACCCTAGCATGCAGGATCCCCTACCAGCGAACGATGAACTGAAAACTCAAAAGAATAATGATTCTACAAGCCTAGCGTTCACATATCCTTCAGTACAGGGGGCTTATTTGTGGCTGAGACTTATAACATTTTTCTTTAATAAACAATGTACATTTGTTGATTGCTGGGCATACAAATAAGATCGTTTTAAAATATAGTTTAGACCGGGTCTATTTGTGGAGGCCGCAACGGGGCTAGGCTAGATTGTGAACGGCACTTGGAGGAATGCATTGCTTGACTGCCGTGAGAGTGATACGCAAAATAAAGTTCGCCAACTGCAGCCCCCAAAACAATTTGTTCTCGAGTTTACATTTTTTGAGAAGAGTTTTGGTTCTACAAAGTTGTGTCCTTCATAACATTCTATAATCAATTAATTGCATTCATTCTTGCACGATGAGATCAATTATCAGTCGGTGCAGTTCAAGATGTTTTTATTTATATTACAGCATATTGAATGACTCATTCATATTCCATTCACCCAGCTCAATGTAACATCGGTAGGTTTAGGCTACTACATAATCTTCAATGTTTCCCTGTACCCATCATGAGGTTGCTACAACCTAGCCTACAAATTAAAAATATAATGGGTTGAGATACAAATGGGAGTAATCAAGATGACAAACAGTGACACATTCAGTTCCGCCTTGCAAACTCTTGTCTCCATCTAGATGATCAAGGGTGTAATCATTAGTCCAAAACGAGAGTTTCCATTGAACAATTCAGGTAGGTTTATCCCTGTTTTGTTCTGTTTAAGAAACCTTTTTCAACAGAATCGACAGAATGAATATAGCCCTGATCACCCGCACGCATAGTTCACTTTCATAGCAACCACATGCAAACAAGATCAGCACTTTTCTCGTTGTATAATTCCTTCTCGCATCTACGCACTCTCCTCCTCCTACATTTTGCCTTCGCTTGTGGACTTCAGTGTACAGCACAACAGCTGTCTGTGGCCGGACGAAAAAACCTTTCCAAGCCAAACATAACTCCTAACCACTACACACATCCTACATCGTTGTCAATGTCACTATATTAGCTAACGTCATAGTCAACATACATACTATAAACGAATGCGTTAGTAAACCCTCTACAATCACGCAGTAGAGTGTACAGCAAGCAGTTTAGCAGTTACACTGGCGGGCCTCAGTAGCAATAAATTAATATAACTGAAAGATTAACTTGACTTGGAAGAGTTTCAGTGTTTGATAGCCTTAGCAAACTAGCTAACATGAATAGTATTCCTCTCTGTTTGAACCAATTGAGTAGACTAAATTAGCTAGCTGCATTAGCTAGCTAAGTAGGTCAAAGTGAAAGCAAAATAATATAGCTCTCTATCTATCTCTCTCTCTGCTGCTGCTTCTCAATTTTTGAAGAAATGAATTGGTTCAAAACTGTTCAACTTCTATTTTTCTCTCTCTTTGAGTCAATTACTCACCACATGTTATGCACTGCAGTGCTAGCTAGCTGTAGCTTATGCTTTCAGTACTAGATTGATTCTGTGATCCTTTGATTGGGTGGAAAACATGTCAGTTCATTCAGCAAGAGCTCTGATAGGTTGAAGGACATCCTCCTTGAAGTCATCATAATTACTGTTCAAGTTTATGAAAGGGGGTGAGAGCCATGAGCCTCCTAGGTTTTGTATTGAAATCAATGTACCCATAACAGGATGGAAAATAGCTGTCCTCTGGCTATACCATGGTGCTACCCCAAAGAGTGCTGTTGAGGCTACTGTAGACCTTTTTATATTTTTTATGTTTCACAATTTTTTTTAAATGAAATTCATTGAGTTCGAATGGTCCTCCTCTGAGGAGCCTCCATTGTTCAAAACGTGTATTTTTCTTCTGTATGTTGATCTATTTTCCCTCGCGGACATAATAGACAGGTGCTGGTTGGAGCACATCTCCCGAGTTGCTAAGTCGTTAGAGCATGTATTAATCCTGCTGTAGAAATCAGTGCAGCCAGCAGGTCAAACAAACAAAAATAAATAAATTAGTCACTCTGAAAAAACGAGTCATGACACACGAGTCAGTAAAAATAGTTGTTCATAAAGAATGAATCGTTCGCGAACTGCATGTCACTAATGATATAGATCGGAGCGATAGCACCAATTTTGTTGTAATATTCAGTTGGCTCTTCTCTCTTGTTGAGGTGTGAACATTTATTATTGTGATATAATGCTAGTTTAATTGAGATTGTATAGCAGTTGTAATTTGGCTATAGAATCAATAACTGAAAAATATATATTTTCAATGTCCGTGAAATACGTGTTTTTGACGTTCGTAAAATACATCTTCTAATATTTAATTCAGCACCTGAAATGTACCTGACTTCAACGTCCTGAAACTACACTATATGTACAAAAGTATTTGGCTGACAGGTGTATGAAATTGAGCACACAGCCATGCAATCTCCATGGACAAACACTGGCAGTAGAATGGCCTTACTGGACAGCTTAGTGACTTTTAACGTGGCACAGTCATAGGATGCCACCGTTCCAACAAGTTAGTTTGTCAAATTTCTGCCCTGCTAGTGCTGCCCTGGTCAACTGTAAGTGCCATTATTGTGAAGTGGAAATGTCTAGGAGCAACAACGGCTCAGCCGCGAGGTGGTAGGCCACACAAGCTCCCAGAATGGGACTACAGAGTTCCAAACTGCCTCTGGAAGCAATGTCAGCACAAGAACTGTTTGTCAGGAGCATCATGAAATGGGTTTCCATGGCCGAGCAACCGCACACAAGCCTAAGATCACCATGCACAATTCCAAGCATTGGCTGGAGGGGTGTAAAGCTCGCCACCATTGGACTCTGGAGCAGTGGAAACACATTCTTTGGAGTGATGAATCACGCTTCACCATCTGGCAGTCCAACGGACGAATCTGAGTTTGGCGGATGCCAGGAGAACGCTACCTGACCCAATGCATAGTGCCAACTCTAAAGTTTGGTGAAGGATGAATAATGGTCTGGTGCTGTTTTTCATGGTTCGGGCAAGGCCCCTTAGTTCCAGTAAAGTTTAATCTTAATGCTGCAGCATACAGTGACAATCTAGACGATTCTGTGCTTACAACTTTGTGGCAACAGTTTAGGGAAGGCCCTTTCCTGTTTCAGAATGACAATGCCCCAGTGAACAAAGCGAAGTCCATACAGAAATGGTTTGTCAAGATCGGTGTGGAAGAACTACAGTGGCAAGAATAAGTATGTGAACCCTTTGGAATTACCTGGATTTCTGCATAAATTGGTCATCAAATTTGATCTGATCTTCATCTAAGCAACAAAAATAAACAAACAGTGTGCTTAAACTGTTTAAGTGTGCTTAAACAGTGTGCTTAAACTGACATAAAGAATTGTATTTTTCATGTCTATATTGAACACATCATTTAAACATTCACAGTGTAGGTTGGAAAAGAATGTGAACCCCTAGGCTAATGACTTCTCCAAAAGATAATTGGAGTCAGGAATCCGCTAACCTAGAGTCCAATCAATGAAACAAATTGTGAGATGTTGGTTAGAGCTGCCATGCCCTATAAAAAACACTGTGAGTTTGCTATTCACAACAAGCATTGCCTGATGTGAACCATGCCTCGAACAAAAGAGATCTCAGAAGACCTAAGATTAAGAACTGTTGACTTGCATAAAACTGGAAAGGGTTACAAAAGAGTCTTTAAAGCCTTGATGTTCATCAGTCCACAGTAAGACAAATTGTCTATAAATGGAGAAAGTTCAGCACTGTTGCTACTCTCCCTAGGAGTGGCCATCCTGCAAAGATGACTGCACGAGAATGCTCAATGAGGTTAAGAAGAATCCTAGATCAGCTAAGATTTACAGAAATCTCTGGAACATGCTAACATCTCCGTTGACGAGTCTACGATATGTAAAACACTAAACAAGAATGGTATTCATGGGAAGACACCACGGAAGAAGCCACTGCTGTCCAAAGAAAGCATTGCTGCACGTCTGAAGTTTGCAAAAGTGTACCTGGAAGTTCCACAGTGCTACTGGCAAAGTATTCTGTAGACAGATGAAGCTACAGTTGAGTTGTTTGGAAGGAACACACAACACTATGTGTGGAGAAAAAAAGGCACAGCACACCAACATCAAAACCTCATCCCAACTGTAAAATATGGTGGAGGGAGCATCATGGTTTGGCGCTGCTTTGCTGCCTCAGGGCCTGAACAGCTTGCTATCATCGACGGAAAAATGAATTCCCAAGTTTACCAAGACATTTGAAGCTTAACATAAGTTGGGTGATACAACAGGACAACGACCCTAAACACAGAAGTAAATCAACAACAGAATGGCTTCAACAGAAGAAAATGCGCCTTCTGGAGTAGCCCAGTCAGAGTCCTGACCTCAACCCGATTGAGATGCTGTGGCATTATCTCAAGGGAGCAGTTCACACCAGACATCCCAAGAACTGAAACAGTTTTGTAACGAGGAATGGTCCAAAATTCCTCCTGACCGCAGGTCTGATCCGCAACTACAGAAAACGTTTGGTTGAGGTTATTGCTGCCAAGGAGGGTCAACCAGTTGTTAAATCCAAGGGTTCACATACTTTTCCCACCCTGCACTGTGAATGTTTACACGGTGTGTTCAATAAAGACATGAAAACGTATTATTGTTTGTGTGTTATTAGTTTAAGCAGACTGTGTTTGTCTATTGTTGATGAAGATCAGATTTTATGACCAATTTATGTAGAAATCCAGGTTATTCCAAAGGGTTCACATACGTTTTCTTGATTTTGTATACTGTTATAGCAGCAAAGGGGGAACCAACTCCATTTTGGAATGAGATGTTCGACGAGTAGGGCTCCACATACTTTTGGTCATGTGGTGTTAATATTTTTGACGTCAGTATAAGACGTCTTTTCAAAGTCCATATAAGACCTATTTTCGACATCAGGAAAATATTTCTTCTGACCTTTCATTCAGAAAGTGAAATGCACATGATGTCAACATCTGGAAAAGACCACTAAAAGATTAATTTTCAACATCATTTCACTTACTGAGGACACAGTGTGTTCAGGCGGAGCAGCCCTCGACCAGAGAGTGATATGGCTGTTCAGTTAGGACACCATTCTGCACCAGTCCCTCTGCTCTCATTACACATTCAAGCATTCTACCCCCTGTCTCTCCCCAGACACACTCAATTATTTAGCTGTAGATTAATATTAGAGTGTATGATAAACAACCAGGACACTTCGACTCCACCCTCAGAGGACAGGAGCGGTGACGTGGTGGAGTTTTGCCAATACATTGCAGTGCATTGGCAGTATTTAGTATAGTACATGAACCAAGCAGGTAACATTTAGGTGTAATACAGTACTAGACCTGGATCCGAGTGATGCAGATTTGGCAGAGATATCGGAGTGTGTATTTCTGTTAGAAGCTTTGATTTGGTTTAAAGGCAGAAGGGAAAAGATAATGACTCCTACTCGACTCCTGCAAGTGTTTGTCAGTTAGTGAACACACACACACACACAGAAATACTTTGTAAGGTGTTACTCCCCAGCATTAATTAGTTTGATTCATTCTGTGTCCGCCACACTAGCAACCATCCCCAGGGTAGCCAACAAACGTGTGTGTGTGTGTGTGTGTGTGTGTGTGTGTGTGTGTGTGTGTGTGTGCTCTTGATATTGTCAGATATTGTCAGATGTGGTACCCAGGATGATATTTACCCTCTTGAGTTGTCTAATTAGCATACAGTAAACAGGCTGGCAGCAACAGCCCGGATGGAATAGAGACGAGTCATGCCAGCTACCTCTGCAACCAGCCAGAACCACTAGGAAGGTACATCTGAGAGGGAGGTGGAGAATGGAGAGAGGTAGGGATAGTTAGAGGGAGAAAGATGGATTTTTAGGGAGAAAGGGGGTATATAGAGACAGAGGTTAGAGATAGAAAAACAGGAATCCGAAGAGGACAGGTAGAATGAGAGAGGGAGGTGGAGGAGAGTGATGGAGAGAAATAATTAGAGATATACAGTAAGAGCGGGGGGAGAGAAGGAGAATATGAGACGAGAAGAAAGGCAGGGGAGAGAGGGACTGGGAGACAGAGTGGAAGGAGAGAGGTAGAATGAAAAATGTCAGAGGGACACAGCATGTTTGCTGATATCGTGGGGAGAGAGGGAGAGGAAGAAGAGGGGAGGGAGTGAGAATGAGAACTGTTGAGGTGGAGTGAGAGGGGTCATTATCATGCTGGAGATGGCTGGCTGTCACGCTTGGCTGTTGAAGAGAGCAGACACGACTCAAGAGATGTGGACACTGTCTTGTCGTGTGTCGACACATTGCATGTCTGCCGCTGTAACATATGGACTGCTAATGTCTTCTCTGGCTGCTGGCTGAGGGAAGAGAAGACTTTGAGAGAGGCTTGAGGTGAACAGGCTGGGTACATAAACACACTGAAACTGAAGCCAATATTAGCCACTCTAATGAACATATTGGATCCTTTTCCCCAGTGCTGATGGGACATCGATGTGATGTGGTTATATGGAGGGAGTGCACACACACACACATGATTTCATGCAAACACACATACACACACACACACACACACACACACACACACACACATGTGCTTGCAGGCACACATTCACATTTGTGTGTAGCCCCAGCTCCGTACCATTAAGGACTGATGTCTGCCTCTCTGATATCTTGGCTAGAGGAGATTGTAATAAACCTCATAAAGCTAAGGGGCAATTCCACGGTAACTGAATCAAGCATTGACTTACAGACAAACAGAAACCATAGATTTTTTAAGTTTAACAAACCTCTCTGCACAATGACTGCTTTTAACAATTTCCGTTGAACATTCTACAAAAACGAATTTAGTGGAAGATCTACAGTATGCAGATGGAATTACAGTAAAATCTCCCTCAGGTTTTTTTGAGACCACATTTTCCAACAACTCTGTTAAATATCTGCTCCGAATTAAGATTTAAAGATGTCTGCAGAAAGAATGGGGTGTCAGCAATATCACAGCACCTTGAGATCTATCTTGAGTTCTATTTTTGTTATTGTACTACAGTAAGTGACGTGGATTTACACCCGGTAACGGAATTAAACCATGGGTCCATGATCTGTAGTAAACAGAAATTCATAATTATGGATATCAATGTCATTCTCCTTATATTTCACAAGTTCGGGCATTACAGTGCTGCACAGCAGAGTGTAGTAGAGTACCATACCGTACAGTACAGTACAGAACAGTGCAGTACAATACATTATAGCACAGCACAGTAAAGTAGAGTTCAGTGCAGTGCAGTAGAGTACAGTAGTGTACAGTAAAGTAGAGCAGAGTAGAGTAGAGAGTTGTGTCTATACCCTGCTTTTCTTTGCTATACTGTGTTGTACTGTACTACTGAATGGTAATGGACTGTACTTTACTGTGCTCTACTGACTGTACAGTATTCAGCTGTACTGTGATGTCCAAACGTATTTAACACGTCTATGATAGGTTCAGATTTGGTCCAGTCCGGTCCATGTAAGTCGGTGCTCAGTGGGTTCGGATGCTGGTTACAATTTATGGAATGAGAGGAGGCTCATGAGTAGGCGAGAGGTGACGTTAACTGGAAAGTGAGAGAGGCAAAGAGATAGGGACAGAGAGGGAGGGGTTGTACAGACTTGTTTTTTTAACACTATTGGTTTGAACACAAGAGAAAAGAAAGGAAAGGAAAATGAGCTGAACATATCAGTATATAACATATCAGTATGCCAGTGGAAGGGAGGACAGTAAGCAGGGGACCCAATTGTTCCAGTAATTCTGTTACTGCTTTTAGTGTCATTTTGAAACGGAATTACAAGTTTTAATCACTTAATAATTCATAAACAACATTTATATCAGAAAAATCACTATAACTACTTGTTAGGTCATTACTTGTTAATTCTGTGAACTTTCATTATCATCCCTCCTCATGAGGGAGAGAAATTATCTTCGGTGGGTTTTTGGTAACATAATTACCAGGCACAAGGCAATATTTATTACATTTACAGAAGCTAAACAATTAATCCAAAATTAAATATAACATAAGTGTTGATATTAGTCGGCAGGGGTCTTCAAGTCAACATTAATGTATTTCTGATACATTTAAAGACGTTTTCTGGTAGATCTGTTTATCCAGAAATCAAAGCCATCACTTATGCCAAATTCTTTTGATGTAAAATAGTTGAAAATATATCTATCCCTTCATTTACCAAAAATATACCTATAATTTAACACCTAATTTGATACGCTCCTATGAACTAGACATGGGTCCTTAAGAAACACAAAGGCACTTGAGAAACTGAACTGTTGTAAGGCTCACTAAGCTAAAAAAGTGTCAGTGCGCAACCTTGACATCTGTTGACAATGCAACAGAACAGATTAACCGGAATAACATTTACTCTCACAGGTGGCCAAAAATAACTACATAAAAGCCACACCCCTACTAAGCCATGCCTTCAGTCTTCTGGCTGTTGTTGTTTTTAGCCCAGAATTTGTTGGGGTGTAGCAGGCAATTGTCACATCTATTTTCTATGCAAACTTTCTAAATGTCGACAAAGAATCACTGTAAAAGTTATCTCCCTATCTTCCTCTTTCTCTCTCTCTACACTTAAAAAAAATGCTTTGTTGTTTATTTGACCAAACTGCTGGGTTGCAGGTGTTTGGTCACTTTGTTGGGTTCTTTTCTTTAAAAACGCTGGGTTATTGATGCTGGGTGCTGGGTTATTGGTGCTGGTTTATTGAGATATGACCCAGCGGGTCAGATCAGAAGACTGGAGGGGTAGTTTAGTAGGGGCGTGGCTTTCAGATATTTATTTTTATCCACCCAAGAGAGTAAATGTCATTCCTATTCATCTGTTTTATTAGATCGTCATCGCATGTTAAGGTTGAACATTGACATATAAGTCAAAGATGCTTACATACACTACAGTGAATTTGGAAAGTATTAAGACCCCTTAACTTTCTCCTCATTTTGTTCCATTACAGCCTTATTCTAAAATTGATTAACTAAAATACTCCATAATAATGAAGTGAAACCAGGCTTTTACACATTTTTACAAATGTATAAAACTAATCTGAAACATAAATAGCTTCTTTAAATATGCATTCAGACCCTTTGCTATGAGACTTGAAATTGAGCTCAGGTGCATCCTGTTTCCATTTATCATCCTTGAGATGTTTGTACAACTTGATTGAAGTCCACCTGTGGTAAATTCAAGAAATGGTAACAAAAAATGTCTGCATCATTGAAGGTCCCCAAGAACACAGTGGAATCCATCATTCTTAAATGGAAGAAGATTGGAACCACAAAAACTCTTCTTGGAGCTGGCCACTAGGCCAAACTGAGCAATCTGGTGAGAAGGGCCTTGGTCAGGGAGATGACCAAGAACCCGATGGTTACTCTGACAGAGCTCCAGACGTCCTCTGTGGAGATGGTTGTCGTTCTGGAAGGTTCTCCCATCTCAGCAGCACTCCACCAGTGTTAGAGTGGCCAGATGGAAACCACTCCACCGTAAAAGTCACATGACAGCCCACTTGGAGTTTGCCAAAAGGCACATAAAAGAATCTCAGACCGTGAGAAACAAGATTCTCTGGTTTGATGAAACCAAGATTGAACTCTCTGGCCTGAATGCCAAGTGTCACGTCTGGAGGAAACCTGGCACCATCAACATGGTGAACCATAGTGGTGGCAGCATTATGCTGTGGCAATGTTTTTCAGCAGCAGGGACTAGGAGACTAGTCTGGATCGAGGGAAAGATGAATGGAGCAAAGTATAGAAAGATCCTTGATGAAAAACCTGCTCCAGAGCACTCAGGACCTCAGGAGTGGCTTCGGGACAAGTCTAATGTCCTTGAGTGGCCCAGCCAGAGCCTGTACTTGAACCCGATTGAACATCTCTGGAGACACCTGGAAATATCTGTGCAGCATTGCTCCCCATCCAACCTGACAGAGCTTGAGAGGATCTGCAGAGAAGAATGGAAGAAACTCCTCAAATACAGGTGCTTGTGGCGTCATACCCAAGAAGAATTGAGGCTGTAATCGCTGCCGAAGGTGCTTCAACAAAGTACTAAATAAAGGGTCTGAATACTTATGTAAATATGATATTTCAGTTTTTGTTTTTTTATACATTTGTAAAAAAAAAATCTAAAAACCTGTTTTTGATTTGTCATTATAGGGTATTGTGTGTAGATTGGTGAGGGGGGGAAACAATTTAATACATTTTAGGGTAAGGTGGTAACATAACATTCTGGAAAAAAGTCAAGGGGTCTGAATACTTTCTGAATGTACTGTGTATATATACAAAAGTACAGTACTTGTAAAAAAAAATTGACACATCTACTAAGGTTTCTTTATTTGTACTATTTTCTACATTGTAGAATAATAGTGAAGAAATCAAAACTATGAAATAACACACATGGAATCATGTAGTAACCAAAAAGATTTGAGATTCTTAAAAGTAGCCAACTTTAACCTTGATGACAACTTTGCACACTTGGTATTTTATCAACCAGATTCTTGAGGTAGTCACCTGGAATGCATTTCAATAAACATGTGTGTCTTTTAAATGTTAATTTGTGGAATTTCTAGCCTTCTTAATGCTAATGTGTGGGGGTGCTTTTCTGGTCACACTGTCAGTGATTTATTTATAATTCAAGGCAAACTTAACCAGCATGACTACCACAGCATTCTGCAGCGATACGCCATCCCATCTGGTTTGCGCTTAGTGGGACTATCATTTGTTTTTCAACAGGACAATGACCCAACACACCTCCACACCTCTTTGACCACGGAAAGTGATGGAGTGCTGTATCAGATGACCTGGCATCCACAATCAACAGACCTCAACCCAATTGAAATGGTTTGGGATGACTTGGACCGCAGAGTGAAGGAAAATCAGCCAACAAGTGGTAAGCATATGTGGGAACTCCTTCAAGACTGTTGGAAAAGCATTGCTCATGAAGCTGGTTGAGAGAATTCCTAGACTGTTTATGGCTGTCATCAATGCAAAGGGTGGCTACTTTGAAGAAAATCAAATATAAAATATATTTAGATTTGTTTAACACTTTTTTGGTTAAGACATGATTCCATATGTGTTATTTCATAGTTTTGATGTCTTCACTAGTATTCTACAATGTAGACAATAGTAAAAGACCAGAAAACCCTTGAATGAGTAGGTGTGTCCAAACTTCTGACTGGTACTGTATGTGGACACACCTTCAAATTAGTGGATTTGGCTATTTCAGCCACACTAAGTGCTGACAGGTGTATAAAATTAAGCATATAGACATGCAATCTCCATAGGCAAACAGTGGCAATAGAATGGCCCGCCTGAAGAACTCAGTGACTTTT
The DNA here is from genome assembly GCF_013265735.2 of Oncorhynchus mykiss. Lineage (NCBI taxonomy): Eukaryota > Metazoa > Chordata > Actinopteri > Salmoniformes > Salmonidae > Oncorhynchus > Oncorhynchus mykiss. Next base: position 29,407,595 of record NC_048585.1, on the reverse strand, counting down.
AACGTGGTAATGTCATGGGATGCCACCTTTCCAACAAGTAATTTGGTCAAATTTCTGCTCTGCTAGAGCTGCCCCGGTTATCTGAAAGTGCTGTTATTGTGAAGTGGAAACTTCTAGGAGCAACAATGACTCAGCCGTGAAGTGGTAAGCCACACAAGCTCACAGAATGGGACCGCCGAGTGCTGAAGCTCATAGTGTGTAAAAATCGACTGACATCGGTTGCAACACTCACTACCAGGTTCCAAACAGCCTCCGGAAGCAATGTCAGCACAAGAGCTGTTCATCAAGAGATTCATGGGTTTCCATGGCCAAGCAGCCGCACACAAGTCTAAGCTCACCATGCGCAATGCCAAGCATCGGCTGGAGTTATGAAAACCTCGCTCCCATTGGACTCTGGAGCAGTTGAAACGCATTTTCTGGAGTGATGAATCACGCTTCACCAACAGACAAATCTGGTTTGGCAGATGCCAGAAGAACGCTACCTGCCCCAATGCATAATACCAACTGTAAAATTTGGTGGAGGAGGAACAGTGAGTGGTCTGGCGCTAGGCCTCTTAGTTCCAGTGAAGGGAAATCTTAAAGCTATCAGTTGATCATTGACTAACTGCAGTCAGAGCTCTAATTAGAGATGAGCATAAATGGCTGATCTGAGTCCTGTCCTGCTGTCTCTACTCTGCTCTGTTGACATTGCTGGGTGTACAGAGAACCAGTCCAACAGAAAGCCTCTTTCATCCTGTTGGTATATGTCAAGCTAGAGGAGCAGACTCTAACTGCAGTCTGAGGGAGGGAAAGACTTCAACGTCACATGGAAATGCCTTAAAGCATCCTGCTAGCTCAGGGAGATAATGGAGAGCCATGGGGAAGCTTCTCTCTCACATACCATGGGGACTATCTTTAGCTAGCTCCACATAGAGTGCAACACAATATGAAGCTGATGTATTGTCAAAATTACAATTCCATGGGTAGGCTAACATTGTGTTGTGGTATGGATAGGCAGAGGAAGAAAACATTTGGAACGTTCAACAATTACTTCCACGCTGATTGGCTGATCTTTCCTGGCAATGCAGGTCTAGGCCTGGGTTGGACGACACAGCCCCTCATGTCATATAAAATATGCTCTCTCTTTGTGAGTGTCTTCTGTGCTTATTGTGTATCACGGGGTTATGTTTTCAGCATTCCTAAACTTCCTTTTAGGAAAGAAAAACAATATTACCTAACTTCCTCCTACTCAATTCAAATCATTGCGAAACATCCATTCCTAATGGCTTTCATCAGCTAGATGTTTAAAGGCATGGGACTGAAGTACTATTACTTTCAGGAAGACAACTTAACTAAGTGAACTCCTTCCCCGGACTCTACATGAGTCACCTGCTAATGGCATGTAGGAAGTAGTGAGGATGCAAATTATATACAACATTGACTGTTGACATTTCGTTGTAAAGCCATTCATCTTTGAAATGTCTGGTATGGCGTAATAGCTTTCTCATTCCGACTGGTTTTGAACAATTACTCCGGGAGTGCAGCTGGCAGGCGAAGTTGAGATGTTAGAGTTTGCTTTTGATATTTAATCTCGGAGTCAGATCATTAATCTTCCTCTTGGTGGAAAGTGGCGTGTGCCTGTTTCTGGTGGAATGAGGAAGGGAGAAAGAGAGAGATAATGGGGGAGAAAGTTGTCCAGAGATAGACAGAGAAATAATGGGGGAGAAAATGGGCAGAGAGAGAGCATGAGAGGAGAGAGCGAGAGTGGGGGGGACAGAGTGAGAGAGAGAGAGAGAGACAGAGAGAGAAATAGAGAGAGAGAGAGAGAGAGAGAGAGATTGAGACAACCAAGTCTGGTTTCTGCTGACTCACAGGATAACCTTCCTGGAACAAACTTTTTTTTTCTCTCTGGCTGTGCTGTATTGGAACTCTAGAGAGGCTTGTGGGTAATTAGTCCCTGCTTGTTCAGGTGTTTGGCTGGGGCAGCTGGGACACAGGAGGAGCAAGACAATGTTTCACTGTTTCACTGAGCTATGTAGGACAAAGAGAAGTAATAGAGGATGTCAGTGAGAGGGAAAGGGCAGCGAGGACAGAAAGAGGGGGAAATAGGAAGTTAAATAGTGCTAAAAGTGGCAAACCTTCTCCTGAATATACTGTATCTGTGTTACTAGAGAGCTGAGGCATCGCTGAGATGGTGTCCTCATGCCTTTGCTTTCATCTGCTCTCCACTTCAGGTTTCAGACACTGAATGTACACCCAAACTGTACTTTGAACATGGCAGGTATTGTGTTGTGGATGGAGGGGGTCTGATTCAAAAGGAGTTTTCCAAGGCAGCACTTGTATTGTACTGTAAATGTACAATTCAATCGCCCCTCACAGATCCTAACGCAGGATGGCTCTGTGCCGCTCTGTGATGATAAGGCTTTTTCCAAAGACTTGATCTTTATACAAGACTTGATATTTCCCACATGTTCTGACTTTGAGAAAGGCTGAGGCATCGTGAGTCACTGAGATGGTATTGACATGACTTAAAAACTGCATAGAAAGTTGAATAATAGGGAATGTGATGATCAAACAGACACACCTCTCTACTGATTATTGTGAATCCCGGTAGTGAAAATTAACGTGGCAAATTAGGTAGTAACCAGACTTATGCTATGGTCTTTACGCTAACTACGGTCACAGCATCACACTGTAGTGAAGTATGTCCCTAGAGGCTATACATGACGTAATAACATTCCCTACTCACTCTAGTATGGTTCCAGATCTGTTTGTGCTGCCCTGCCAAATCCAGTGGACCCTGTCACGCCAAACATCCCATAGGAGTTGGCAAGACAACACAAACAGATCTGGGACCAGGCTAACGTCTCTTATTCTCTTCATCAGAGATGTTGGCTAAGCGCTAACCCCTAGCTCCAGGCTCTCTCTCAGAGACACTATAATGGATTTACAACCCAGGGCACTAAGCTGTCCCACTCTCCATCTGGCGGCTGTCATTGTCAGGGCTGAGTTTGTGATTCAGGTGATTCAGGGCCTCCATTACATTACACATCTTTATGGTCTGCCAGTCTGCTTTGCTCTGGTTTTGTGTGTGTGTGTGTGTGTGTGTGTGTGTGTGTGTGTGTGTGTGTGTGTGTGTGTGTGTGTGTGTGTGTGTGTGTGTGTTGCTTTCTAGTCGGTCAGAAGTCAATCCCAAGAGATTTTCTGCACCTAAATGGCTTACAGACTGGAGTTGGGCGCTCGAGTGGCCCAGCTGTCTCAGTGCTAGAGGCGTCACTACAGACCCTGGTTTGATTCCAGGCTGTCTCACAGCTCGGCCGTGATTGGGAGTCCCATAGGGTGGCGCATAATTTGCCCAGCGTCGTCCGGGTTAGGGTTTGGCCGGGGTAGGACGTCATTGTAAATAAGAATTTGTTCTTACTTGCCTAGTTAAATAAAGGTTAAAGAAAGACATATATAATAATATTAACATTTTCAACCCATTCAGTAAACAGCAATGCTTAAATGCATTAGACATGAGTGTAACGGTTATAGTACCTTGGCCCTGCTATACAGTACTTGGATCCCCTGGGTAAATAAAAACAAGAATAGTGATTGTAAGCCTTGACACACTTTACAATGACGGGGGTTCTATTTCAGAGGGTATTAAAGAAAGCCTTGGGCTGTGTGTGTGTGTGTGTGTGTGCGTGTGCGTGTGCGTGCGTGTTTGTCTGTCTGCTTGCATACCTTCCTGTGTGCATGGCTTTTCTCAGCTTCTTAGCAGCACTGTAAATAATAAGTTAATTTGGGGTACTATCAATAGTCAAATTCCCTGAGATGTTTTACTGCAGCATACTGTAAATGGTGGTGCATTGCATGGAAATGTTGTGGGCTGGGAAGGAATTGGCGTATTTCGAATGGTACTGTAATTCCACCGCACAGAAAACAGCACTGCACTGTAGCTTTGGAGCGCCAAAAACATTTTGACCACTAGTGGGTGCATGGTAGTGTTGTTTCTGTCTCATGAACATATTTTGAGGCTCTATTTGTTGCACCCGCGAGTAAGAACGTTGTACCAATTCCTTTTGGTCTGTAGTTGCTGTCAGTTTGGAAGCCTTTGTCCTCTAGAAGTGCAAGTGCAAACCAAAAATGTTCATTAATATATTGTAATGTGTAAATACTTGACCCAGCAGTCAACCTGCTTGCACCAATCCCTTGTAATTACAGTAAAGTATTGTGAAATACAAACCCCTCCCCTCAATGAATTTAATTCAGTCATTCATTCTGAATACGGTATTGTATTGTACTGTGTGTCAGTACACAGTATTTGCTTTGATACTGTATATTACACTAGGTGTACTGTATTATGAAATACATCATTTTATTTGCCAACGTGCGTGCCTGTAAGCTACTGTCAAATTCACAGTAACCACTTTACAGTGAGTGAGGGATGTCTGTCAGCAGTGTGATGGGCAGAGGCGTGTCAAGCTGTCAGGTAGGCAGCACCCGCGTGAACGTGCCACCACTCTGTCTCAACAATAACACGTAGTGTCTCCCCCTCCGATATGGGGAGCAGGCATGTGTGTCATCAAAATGTATGAGGACACCCTCTCTCCCTCTCTTGCTCTCTTTCCTTCTCTCTGTCACTCCGTCTCTCTCTCTCTCTCTCTCGTTATCCCACCTCTGTAGCACTGAGCTCAGCACAAAGAGGAACGGAGGACAGAGATGGAGGAGAGGTGGTCCTAATGACGATAGATGGCATTGGATGAGTGACCAGACATGAAAAAGGGTCCCCTTTATTTTCTCACTCTCCATCGCTTTCTCTTTCTTTTTTTTTCTCTCTCTCTCTCTCTCTCCACCTTTCTCTATCTTGTCTCTCTAGCTTAATCTCTCTACCTTTCTTTCCCCCTCTCTCTATCTAACCCATCTCATCTCATCTCTCTCTCTCTCCCTCTCTCCCTCTCTCCCTCTCTCCCTCTCTCCCTCTCTCTCTCCCTCCCTCTCTCTCTCTCTCTCTCCCTCTCTATCTCCCTCCCTCCCTCTCTTTTCCCAGCGGTTTAGTGCACTATCATCAGTCTCTGCGCCTTTCTCTCATTAAACAGTAGGCAGACTTTTAGACTGTTCTAATATCCATAAAGATACGTCCAGAATTCAGTTTAATTTCATTATCCGACATTCCAAGGATACAAAGCGCCCTAATAAGTACGTCCATGAGAAGCTGTGAGGAAATAATTGAATTCTCATAATGTGTGGAGACTGTCAAGACGGAGGCATTGTGTGCTATTGCGCTATTGCATACAGTAACTGTGAAGGGTTACAACCTTGGATATATCATGTGTGCTGGTAGAAGCCTTATTTATGTGTTCTTTTCTCCATAGTATTTGGCGTGGTTTGATTACTGTATTGTTCCTTTTGTGGTTGTATTTTGAAACTAGGCTTTGTTGTTGTTTAGTGCTGCACGCATATTGTTCCCTGTGTGTCTGTATTGGGTTATGAGGTGATATTGGTGAGCAGCCATGCACGTGATGCAGGCAGACAGGCAGGGTAATTTACCTGCTGTACCCTGGCCCACACCGCTCTGATGTGACAGAACGTAATGGTAGAGAGACAAAGAAAAGACATCGAAAACCACCACAGAGAATCTACTGCTCCTTCTCTTCCTGTCTCTTCTCTGCTCCTCTTCTCTCCTCTCCTCTCTTTCTCCTCCTCACCTCTACTCTCCTCTGTCCCCAGAAGGTGCATGTATCATCTCCTTCCCTCTCTACCCCTCTACTACTTCCCTCTCTTTATGCCCTTTTCTCTCTTTCTATCCACATCACCAATTTAAAACTATACTGAGTATTGAGTATACAAAACATTAGGTACATTTTCCAAATATTGAGTTGCAGCCCCCCTGCCCGCCCCTTTGCACACATAACAGCCTTTGGGTGGTGGACCATTCTCTGAAAAACCCAGCAGTGTTGCAGTTCTTGACACAAACTGGTGAGCCTGGAACCTACTACTATACCCATTCAAAGGCATTTCAATCTTTTGTCTTGCCTATTCACTCTCTGAATGGGACAAATCAAATCAAACTTTATTTGTCACATGCGCTGAATACAACAAGTGTAGACCTTACCGTGAAATGCTTATGGTAAGCATACGCAATCCATGTCTCAATTGTCTCAAGGCTTAAAAGTCCTTATTTGAACTGTCTGTCCCCTTTATCGACACTGATTGAAGTGGATTTAACAAGTGACATCAATAAGGGATCATAGCTTTCACCTGGATTCAAATGGCCAGTCTATGTTATGGAAAGAGCAGGTGTTTCTAATGTTTTGTACACTCCGTGTAAATCTCTTTCTTCTGCTTGCATCTCCCTCCCTCCACCTTTTTTTCCCCTGGGGGGGTGGGCTGATATAACTGTTTAATTATGTTTTCGATTGTGCACGCATGTCTTGTTATGGTGAATTATGAAAATGTCATTTCAAGTAATGCCTTTAATTATTGCAACATTTACTTTCCAAAATCTGATCTGCCTCTAAAACTTAATGTCAATTTTTTTTAGGAAGAATTCATGACGTTTGAGTTCATCTTGGTCACTAGTGAATCTATTGGGAAATTCGTGTTTTAGATTGGCAGCACACAAAGCAACTTGCTGAACAAAAATGTATGAAAATCATGCAACATTTTCTAAGATTTTATGGAGTTATTGTTCATATAAGGAAACCAGACATTTAAATAAATAAATTAGGCCCTAATCTCTGGATTTCTCATAACTGGGAATACAGATATGCATCTGTTGGTCACAGACACCTTTAAAAAAATGGGCCAGTCACTATCTGGTGTGACCACCATTTGCCTCATGCAGTGCGACACATCTCCTTCACATAGAGTTGATCAGGCGGATGATTGTGGCTGTGCGAAGTTGCTGGATATTGGCAGGAACCGGAACATGCTATAGTACACGTCGATCCAGAGCATCCCAAACATGCTCAATGGGTGACATGTATGGTGAGTACGCAGGCCATGGAAGAACTAGGACATGTTTGGCTTCCAGGAAATGTGTACAGATCCTTGTGACGTGGTAGTGCATCATCATGCTGAAACAGGAGGTGATAGCGGCGGATGGGCCTCAGATTCTCGTCATGGTGTGCGTTCAAATTGTCATCGATAAAATGCACTTGTGTTCGTTGTCCATAGCTTATGTCTGCCCATACCATAACCCCATCACCACCATGTGGCATTCTGTTCACAAAGTTGACATCAGCAAACCGCTCGCCCACATGACGCCATACATGTAGTCTGTGGTTGTGAGGCCAGTTGGATGTAATGCCAAATTCTCTAAAACGACGTTGGAGGAGGCTTATGGTAGATACATGAACATGAATTTGGACACTCCCTCAACTTGAGACATCTTGTGGCATTTTGATGTGTGACAAAACTGCACATTTTAGGGTGGTCTTTTATTATCCCGAGCACAAGGTGTGTAACGATCATGCTGTTTAGTCAGCTTCTTGATATGCCACATCTGTCAGATGGATGGATTATCTTGGCAAAGGAGAAATACTCACTAACAGGGAAGTAAACAAATTTGAGCACAAAATTTGAGAGAAATAAGATTTGTGTGAGTACGGAACATTTCTGCGATCTTTTAATTCAGCTCATTAAATATGGGACCAACACTTTACATGTTGCGTTTATATTTTTGTAAAGTATAAAATTGTGTGAAAGTTGCTTTGTGTAACCTCAGCCTGATAATGTATTAACAGATTCTTCAAAATACAGTATAAGATTCAAGGCTTCTGACAAGTCATATAGAACTCTAAGATCTTATACAGTACCTGCTTGCCGAACATCTCATTCCAAAATCCTGTACATTAATATGGAGTTGGCCCCCCTCTATGCTGCTACAACTGCCTCCACTCTGCTTGAAAGGCTTTCCATTAGATGTTGGAACATTGCTGCAGGGACTTGCTTCTATTCAGCCACAAGAGCATTAGTGAGGTCGGGCATTGATGTTGGGTGATTAGGCCTGGCTTGCAGTCGGTGTTCCAATTCATCCCAAAGGTGTTCAATGGGGTAGAGGTCAGCGTGCTGTGCAGGCCAGTCAAGTTCTTCCACACCGATCTCGACTAAACATTTCTGTATGGACCTCGCGTTGTGCACGGGGGCATTGTCATGCTGAAACAGGAAAGGCCTTCCCAAAACTTTTGTCACAAACTTAGAAGCACAGAATCATCTAGAATGTCATTGTATGCTGTAGTGTTAAGATTTCCCTTCAATGGAACAAAGGGGCTTAGCATTGTATGTGATAACTAGCACGGCTGCTGTCTGACAGTCCCATTAGTCTGGCTGATGTGAACTGCTGTTAGCCCTGTGGCTTATACCGCTCTTTCCTCTGAACTTTCCCTACCTATCAGCATGGGTGTGTGTGTGTGTGTGTGTGTGTGTGTGTGTGTGTGTGTGTGTGTGTGTGTGTGTGTGTGTGTGTGTGTGTGTGTGTGTGTGTGTGTGTGTGTGTGTGTGTGTGTGTGTGTGTGTGTGTGTGTGGCCTGGGGTTTATGGTTTATGTTCATCAGGTGGCCCACCACTAATAATGACATACTACCCTCATGTGACCTGGGCTCAACGAGGTGTGTGAGGTCCTGTTGAGTGTGAGGCTATGGAGCTGGGAGGCACAATGGGGAAGTCTCACTCAGGCAGAGAGGTAAGTGTTCTGGGTGATGTAGATGGATAGCTTCGTATGTAGACCAAGGACTTCCTTCCTGTACCCTGTTCTACTAAACACACAGACAAACCTTGGCACGGCCTCCCATTGTATTTCAGAGTAATGTATTTTACTTTGAGTTTCCTTTTACCACTTCAGCACCCCCTAACAAGTTACTGATGACCTCAAGGGTTATTTGGTAAAGAACTAATGTAAGATCTTTCCAATTCAATTCAATTGACATTTTCACTCTGGCTTATAGCGTATTCATGAAACACCTGAAATTATTACTTTGAGTAGTATTTTATCCCTCAATTAAGTTTATATTCCTTTGTCATTTCCACATTGATCTCCACATGATTACTTGAGTGCTGGATTGTATTCAGGGCTCTATGTCAGTGGAAGGTGGGTCCTAATCATCATTCCAGTATTTCTGTTCTCAGCAGTATATGTTACCATACCTCCCCCATTATGAATGAGCTGCTGCATTTCCATCAAGGAGAGTCTAACATGTGGTCATTATACAGACGACCCTTCATGGGGAGAGATACATATGCTATTAACTTCGACAGGCAGGCAGGCAAGTACGAGCGCGCACACACACACACACACACATAGGTTGTGCTGCTATTCAAAAGGAACTAAAGGAATTTTCTCCCTCCCTCCCTCCCTCCTTCCACCCTCTCTCCTCCCTTACAGCTCAGTGTTCAATACCATAGTGCCCTCCAAGCTCATCACTAAGCTAAGGACCCTGGGACTGACCACCTCCATCTGCAACTGGATCCTGGACTTCCTGACAGGTGGTGAGGGTAGGCAACAACACATCCGCCACGCTAACAGTCAACACTGGGACCCCTCAGGGGTGCTTGCTTAGTCCCCTCCAGTACTCCCTGTTCACCCACAACTGCATGGCTGTGTACGCCTCCAACACCATCATATATTGTAATTATTTCATCACTATGGCCAATTTATTGTTTTACGTCCCTTATTCTACCTCATTTGCACACACTGTATATATACCTTTTCTATTGTATTATTGACTGTATGTTTGTTTATTCCATGTGTAACTCTGTGTTGTTGTTTGTGTCTGTCACGGCTGTTGAAGGAACTGGACCAAGGTGCAGCGTGGTGGGCGTACATGTTCTTGAATAAAGAAAAGACGCCAAACAAAACAAGACACACTACAAAACAAAACCGTGACGCTTAAGGCTAAGTGCCATAAAGAAAGTCAACTTCCCACAAACACAGGTTGGAAAAAGGGTACCCAAGCATGGTTTCCAATCAGAGACAATGATAGACAGCTGCCCCTGATTGAGAACCATACTCGGCCAAAACATATAAATAGAAAATCATAGAAACACAAAACATAGAATGCCCACCCCAACTCACTGGACCCTGAACAGCTTCTACCCCCAAGCCATAAGACCGCTAAATAGTTTGTAAGTAAGCATTTCACTGTTAGTCTATTCCTGTTGTTTACGAAGCATGTGACGAATAAAATGTTATTTGACATCTGTAATGTATAGGTGTGGCAGGTAGCCTAGTGGTTAGAGCATTGGGCCAGTAACCGAAAGGTTGCTGGACCAAATCCCCGAGCTGACAAGGTAAAAATATGGTGTTCTGTCCCTGAACAAGGCAGTTAACCCACTGTTCCCCGGTCGGCCATCATTGTAAGTAGAATTTGTTCTTAAAAATGTTTTAAATATATCTCCTACTCGTTGTGTTGCGTGCAAGGGCACAGGCTCCCTAAGGAAGTTGATCTCGTTACGTTGTGTACACAAGACAACCAACCTTCTCATCGAGATGAATGCGTAGCTGAGCATTGTTCCACTGGAGAGAACATACAGTGTTCTCTCTTGCCATTAGATTACATGAAATCTACAGGCTACTGAGTTTAAAGCCCTGAAATATGTGTTCCAGAGTACTTAGTGCATTCACACGCGGTTTTACAACTAGAGCTACACAGACATGGTGATGTGGATGAAAGAAGATGCTCTTTCATCTAGGCATGGGGGCTAAATTCTCCTCGATGGGTATTTTTTCCCTTTCATCACGCTTAATGTGTTTGAAATTGATTTGGAGGAGAAGAAGAAGAGTGAGGACAGAGAGATAGGAGAAGGAGTAAGAGAAAGTCCAGAGGAGAGAGGACAGAGAGGGAGATTTATTAATTTTTTATTTGAACCTTCATTTAACTAGGCAAGTCATTTAAGAACAAATTCTTATTTACAATGACGGCCTACCTCGGCAAAACTCAGATGTTGCTGGGCCAATTGTGCATCGCCCTATGGGATTCACAATCACAACCAGATGTGATATAGCCTGGATTCAAACCAGGGACTGTAGTGATGCCTCTTGCGCTGAGATGTAGTGCCTTAGCCTCTCTCGGCAGTCGCACCTGGCCAACATCCGGTGAAATTGCAGAGCGCCAAATTCTAAATACAAAGTTGCTAATATAAAAAATTCATGAAAATACAAGTGTCATAGCGCATGGTCCAATTTACAATAGGCTTTACGGCGAAAGCATAGCATTTGATTGTCTGAGGACAGCACCTCACATACTTAACCTGCACTAACATAAATTCCTAACCTGCACAGGTGTCACAAAACTCAAAAATAGCGAGAAAATAAATCACTTACCTTTGAAGATTTTCAATCCAAAGGTCCCCAGTTACACAATGAATGGTCGTTTTGTTGGATAAAGTCCCTCTTTATATCCCAAAAACCCTGTTTGGTTGGCGCGTTTTGTTCATTAATCCACTGGCTCAGAGGCGGTCAAAACATGCAGACGAATACATCCTAACAGCACCGGTAAAGTTCATCAAAACATGTCAAACGATGTTTATAATTTCTACTATGGCCTATTTATTGCCTTACCACCTCATGCCATTTGCACACACTGTATATAGACGTTCTTTTTTTTCTATTGTGTTATTGACTGTACGCTTGTTTATTCCATGTGTAACTCTGTGTTGTTGTTTGTGTCGCACTGCTTTGCTTTATTTTGGCCAGGTCGCAGTTGTAAATGAGAACTTGTTCTCAACTAGCTTACCTGGTTAAATAAAGGTGAAATAAAATTGAAAAATTAAATTAAATTAATCCTCAGGTTGTCAATTATCTAAATAATCTATAATATTTCAACCGAACAATAGCATATTCTATAGAAAGGAAAAACAATGACGGGCGCGCACACGGTCCCTCAAACCAGCACTTCATGAAATTAGTGTCCACAAACCAAAAGGTATTTTTCTTTGTCGTTTTTCAAAATACAAGCCTGAAACCATGTCTAAAGACTGTTGACATCTAGTGGAAGACATAGGAACTGCAACCTGTGTCCTAGTTATGAGACTTTCCCATAGAAAAGATTATGAAAGTCCAATGACCTCAACAACAAAAAAAGTCCTGGATGGATTGTCCTCAGGGTTTCACCTGCAAAATCAGTTCTGTTATACCCACAGACACTATTTTAACAGTTTTAGATACTTCAGAGTGTTTTTTTATCCAATACTACCGATTATATGCATATCCTAGCTTCTGGGCCTGAGTAACAGGAAATTTGACTTTGGGCACGTTTGTCATCCAAATTTCAAAATACTGCCCCCTGCCCTAGAGAGGTTAAACAGCTGCCCTACTCGGGAGCCTAGATGGAGAGAGAGAAGAGAGAGATTGTAGAGGTATAGGAGTGTAAAGATGACATAGAAGGGAGTGTGTGTGCATGTGCATGTGTGTGTGCGTGTGTGTGTGTCAGTCACCAGATCTCAGCCCAATTGAACAAACACTTATGGGAGATTCGGGAGCGGCGCCTGAGACAGCATATTCCACGACTATAAACAAAACACAAAAGTATGACATTTCTCATGGAAGAATGGTGTGGCATCCCACCAATAGAGTTCCAGACAGTTGTAGAATCTATGCCAAGGAGCATTGAAGCTGTTCTGGCAGCTCGTGGTGGCCCAACGCTCTTGAAGACACTTATTGTTGGTGTTTCCTTTATTTAGGCAGTTACCTGTAGATAGTGAGCTGTTTGAGTCTGTGAGTGCGAGGGATGGGAAGAGAGAGAGGGAAAGGATAGAGAGAAAGGGAGATAAAGAGAGAGAGAGAGAGAGTGAAAGAGGAGGAGAAACGAGAGAGAGAGAGAGAGAGAGAGAGAGAGAGAGAGAGCTGTGTAGGCGTAGGAAGTGTTCCGTCTCATCTCTTGGTCGTGGTCCCTCAGTGGAGAAGTCAGTCTCCTCTGTAGTTGGGTCACTGCCTGTCCTGACCTCTCCACTGAAAGTATTGTAACTGCCTTTTTACCCAGCAGCCCTCAGCTACGCGCCAACACTCCTCTGTGTGCAGCCAAGCTTCTGCTGGTGCTGCGCATTCCTCATTCACACCTCACAGTGGGCAGTGTGTGTGTGTGGTTGCCAACCAGACACACCAGAAGAAGGTGTAACGAACTAACGTGTGTGTGCGTGCGTGTGTCAATGTCAATGAGAGGATATCTCACATCAGAATTAGACGTTCATCCATGTCATCCATGTTTCCAAGTTTCTAAATTGTTCCAAACGTCAAATTTAGAAGTGTTTAAGGTTCAGGCATTCACTCAGAATTTTTAAGGTTCTGGCGTTAACTCCAAACTCTTAAAGTTAGACTCCTTATCGTAACTCCAAATGGTTACGGTAAGGGTTGTGGTTTAGGATAAGCTGAAAACAAAATCATCAAAATCAACTTTCTATGGCTGGATTTGAACTTCCAACTTCCAAAATCAGAGGCAGATGCTTAAGGCGCTGCATGGTTAATCTGATGTCTGCATTGGCCGTGCAGCATTTATAGTGTTACGACCTCTGTAAAAGTCAGCATTCCTACTTTTTTGCGCTTCGTAGAGCAGGGCAGAGCTGTTGAGCAGAGCTGTTGCGAAGGATGTTGTCAAGGAAGTGAGTTTGTGTTTTACAGGACCTTCCGCCCCTCACCTACAGTCAACCAATCATATCAATGCGGAGCTATACGGAGCCCTCCGCATTATTACGACATTTGAGAGGCACACGGCAACGCATTACGGAGCTCAATTTGGCCTCTCCGTGCCTCCGGAGGCTTTGCAATTGCCACACAACATCCATAAGGCACCTCCGACCGCATTTTCAGTTCAAGCATAAATTGGTTCTTACACCCATCCACCATCCCCATCCACAACTGAAACATACTTGAATGTGACACTACTCGCTGTTGCCCCTAGTGTCTGGTTTCCAAATCATTTCCCGACGTCCTCAGACATAGATGGACGTCGAATGATGACGTGACTTGGCTAAGGTGAAATAAAAAAGTTTAAAAAATTAAATGAATCCTCCGGATGTCAATTATCTAATATTAATCGATAATATTTAAACCGAACAATAGCGCATTCAATAGAGAGGAAAAAACAATGAAGGGCTGTGCACATGGTCATGCAAACCAGCTCTTCATGAAATTAGTGTCCACCTGGGACACCTGACACTCCGATTGAGAGGCTCCTTTTTATGACAAACTCACTGTGACACGCGCATGCAGATAGACACACACACACACACACACACACACACATGGTAATGTAAATGTAAAATGGTAATGTAAAATGGTAATGGCTGCATCCACAATACATTTTAATCACTTTTTTTCAGTGATAAACAAACAATGTGTTTGGACCGTCATGGTGCTCGGATACAACTGTATTAGCCTGGCGTACCAACACTGTGGTCTCATGATGCACACACGGCTGGTGAAAGGCACCACCGATCTATGAAGAGAATAGTATTCTTTATCTGCCCTGCAGCTGTAAAGGGTGTGAGATGAAGTCTTGGTTCTTGGTTACATAACCTGCATTTCTTTAGGTGGATAAGCGACGCAGCTTTTGTATGTCATTTCAGTAGTCAGACAATATCTGCCCATTTCACTCGAATGCTTTCAGTTGTACAACCGACTCGGTATCCCGCTTTCCCTGTCCCTTGTTCATGTGTGCTGCTATGCTGCAAACATAGAGACATAGGTACCACAGCGCCATCTATTGAAACACTGGTTGTAACAGCAGGCAGGCTGATTGAAAAGCCTGGCGATACTCCAAGTTTATAGGAAACAAATGGTGAGGTTATCTGTTAGGGGTTGGGTTGTAAAGAGGATGAGGAGGAAGATGTTTGTGTATATCTAAACTCTGGGCTTTCTTCTGCGCTTTTACCATCCTCTTTTTTTCTGCTCTCCTTTTTTTTAAGTCATTCATGCATGCCTCTCTCTCTCTTTCTCTGGCTCTCTCTCTCTCTTTCACACATGCTCTTTCTCTCTCTCTGTCTCTCTCGTGTTTACTACCCTCGGTACTACCCTCGGTACTCCCCATTCTAAATTCACTCTTTCTCGTCTCCATGCCTCCATCTTTCAATCTCCATCTATTTCAGATTGGCAGTCTGAAGGAGTTGTAGTGTGCCAGTTAGGCCATCAACCCCCTCACAAAGCCTCTTGATGAGTAACTGCCAAGTCACTGATGTAAATCACACACACACGGACGCACACATGCACGCACGCACACACACAAATGCACCCCCCCCCCCCCACCCTTACACACAGTGAAGTCCCAGTTCTCCGCTCTACTCTGTCCCAACCAATTATAAGGCTTCTAGCTACCTGAGTGCCCGGCGTCCACTACCCTCCAAACACAATTATCTCCACCTTAACACATTAAAATCATTGATCACACGGTGGGTCCTGAAATGCCGGTGGGAATGAAACAAGCAAGAATCAATGTTTATTCCACCCAGTGGGCCCCATTGCCTGTCTGCCTGGGCTTGATGTGTGTCCCCTGCCTTTCGCAACCACTTTTAATCAGAGCCTTCAATGTGTGTGAGAGAGAGAGAGAGATATGAGTAAAAAGAGAGATGGGAAGGATGGGTCATGCTCGATCTCCGAATTTATTTGAAGGATAGGTATGATGTGAAATTAATAGATTGTTTTAATGTCAAATGAATATGGTTGATTTTTAAGGTTAGGGAAAGGTTCAGTGAATAGTGCTACTTTTTAGGATGTCAATATAAATGAATGTATTTATGATTGTTTGTTATTTTGTCTGGCCTTTTATTCATTATATGTGTTTTTGTTTTTTCCATCGAGGACCACTTTGGAAACAAGCGTTTCAATAAATACTTTCAAGTGATATCCTCTGTGTCCACATTCTACCTTTTGTTGTATATGTACACTACCAGTCAAAAGTTTTAGAACACCTTCTCATTCAAGGGTTTTTCTTTGTTTTTACCATTTACTACATTGTAGAATAATAGTGAAGACGTCAAAACTACGAAATAACACATATGGAATCATGTAGTACACTAAAACGTGTTAAACAAATCAAAATATAGTTTATATTTGGATTCTTCAAAGTAGCCACCCTTTGCACAGATGACAGCTTTGCACACTATTGGCATTCTCTCAACCATCTTCACCTGGAATGCTTTTCCAACAGTTTTGAAGGAGTTCCCACATATGCTGAGCACTTGTTTGCTGCTTTTCCTTCACTCTGCGGAAAGACTCATCCCAAACCATCTCAATTTGGTTGAGGTCGTGGAATTGTGGACGCCAGGTCATATGTTGGGTCCTTGTCCTGTTGAAAAACAAATGATAGTCCCACTAAGCCCAAACAAGATGGGATGGCGTATCACTGAAGAATGCTGTGGTAGCCATGCTGGTTAAGTGTGCCTTGAATCAGCACCCCCACAACTCTACATCATAACACCTCCTCCTCCATGCTTTACGGTGAGAAATACACATGTCGAGATCATCCATTCACCCACACCATGTCTCACAAAGACACGGCGGTTGGAACCAAAAATCACAAATTTGAACTCCAGACCAAAGGACAAATTTCCACCGGTCTAATGTCCATTGCTCATGTTTCTTGGCCCAAGCAAGTCTCTTCTTCTTATTGGTGTCCTTTGGTAGTGATTTCTTTGCAGCAATTCGACCATGAAGGCCTGATTCATGCAGTCTCCTCTGAACAGTTGATGTTGAGATGTGTATGTTACTTGAACTCTGTGAAGCATTTATTTGGGCTGCAATTTCTGAGGCTGGTAACTCGAATGAACTTATCCTCTGCAGCAGAGGTAACTCTAGGTCTTCGTTTCCTGTGGTGGTCCTAATGAGAGCCAGTTTCATCATAGCGCTTGATGGTTTTTGCGACTGCATTTGAAGAAACTTTCAAAGTTCTTTCCGTATCGACTGACCTAGGTGTAGGTGTTCTAAAACTTTTGACAGGTAGTGTATGTTACCCAAAATTAATTCAATTCAATTCAAACCGCCATGGCAGAACAATGACTAAAATAGAGCGAGCAGAGACCAGAGACCTCCATCTCTAAAAGGGGTGACCATAGAGCATTGGTTAAAATGTGTGCACTAGTGGCGGTCGTTGCCATTTAAGTTTAGGGAGGATTATATATTGTTTATGAGCATGGCCTTATTTCTATTACAGCACATTTGATGACTGACATTCTTTCTTTTTTTTCCAATTTAACCAGGCAAGTCAGTTAAGAACAAATTATATTTACAGTGACAGCCTACTGGGGAATATTGGGCTAACTGCCTTGTTCAGGGGCAGAACAACAGATCTTTACCTTGTCAGCTCAGGGATTCAGTCCAGCAACCTTTCAGTTACAGGCCCAACGCTCTAACCATTAGTCTACCTGCCGCCCCTCGCATTCATATTCCATTCACCCAGCTCATTGTAATATGTATAAGTTTAGAGCACTACATTATACTCACATTTTCCATATACTGTACCCACCATGAGGTTGCTACAACCTAGCCTACAAATGAAAGTTTGTAATGTAGGTGCACAGGTTGAAAGACAAATTGGATTAATCAAGGTCACAGACAGTGACTTTCAATACCGCCTTACACACACTTGCCTGCATTTACCTGATCTAGGGTGTAATAATTAGTCCCACAAGTTGCAAATGAGAGTTTATTCGGATTCAGGTAGGCTTATAGCAGTTATGTTCCGTTCCGGCTTTCTAGCCATTGCCGCTCCATTTTTCATTTATCCATTTGTTTTGTCTTGTTCCCTGCACACCTGGTTTTCATTCCCCAATCACACTACATGTATTTATTCCTCTGTTCCCCCTCATGTCTTTGTGTGAGATTGTTTTGTGTTACGTGTCTATGTTGACGCGTTTTACTGGTATGCGTTTATTCTGTGTTTTATTTCACGAGGTATGTTATTGTGTTTATACAATATTACTGTGACTGTTTGTGCTTTGGCACTTTTGCATTGGCTGGAGGTTTCGACCCAGTGGCGTCCGTCTGTTGGTTTCTCCTGCCTAAATAAAATGTGCGCCTGTTCACAACTCTCTGCTCTCCTGCACCTGACTTCGCTACCAGTACGCACGCCAATGACAAAGCAATTATTCTTGGGTGAATTGAAATTGACCAAAAAATATATACAGTGCCTTGCGAAAGTATTCGGCCCCCTTGAACTTTGCGACCTTTTGCCACATTTCAGGCTTCAAACATAAATATATAAAACTGTATTTTTTTTGTGAAGAATCAACAACAAGTGGGACACAATCATGAAGTGGAACGAAATTTATTGGATATTTCAAACTTTTTTAACAAATCAAAAACTGAAAAAATGGGCGTGCAAAATTATTCAGCCCCTTTACTTTCAGTGCAGCAAACTCTCTCCAGAAGTTCAGTGAGGATCTCTGAATGATCCAATGTTGACCTAAATGACTAATGATGATAAATACAATCCACCTGTGTGTAATCAAGTCTCCGTATAAATGCACCTGCACTGTGATAGTCTCAGAGGTCCGTTAAAAGCGCAGAGAGCATCATGAAGAACAAGGAACACACCAGGCAGGTCCGAGATACTGTTGTGAAGAAGTTTAAAGACGGATTTGGATACAAAAAGATTTCCCAAGCTTTAAACATCCCAAGGAGCACTGTGCAAGCGATAATATTGAAATGGAAGGCGTATCAGACCACTGCAAATCTACCAAGACCTGGCCGTCCCTCTAAACTTTCAGCTCATACAAGGAGAAGACTGATCAGAGATGCAGCCAAGAGGCCCATGATCACTCTGGATGAACTGCAGAGATCTACAGCTGAGGTGGGAGACTCTGTCCATAGGACAACAATCAGTCGTATATTGCACAAATCTGGCCTTTATGGAAGAGTGGCAAGAAGAAAGTCATTTCTTAAAGATATCCATAAAAAGTGTTGTTTAAAGTTTGCCACATGCCACCTGGGAGACACACCAAACATGTGGAAGAAGGTGCTCTGGTCAGGTGAAACGAAAATTGAACTTTTTGGCAACAATGCAAAACGTTATGTTTGGCGTAAAAGCAACACAGCTGAACACACCATCCCCACTGTCAAACATGGTGGTGGCATCATCATGGTCTGGGCCTGCTTTTCTTCAGCAGGGACAGGGAAGATGGTTAAAATTGATGGGAAGATGGATGGAGCCAAATACAGGACCATTCTGGAAGAAAACCTGATGGAGTCTGCAAAAGACCTGAGACTGGGACAGAGATTTGTCTTCCAACAAGACAATGGTACAAAACATAAAGCAAAATCTACAATGGAATGGTTCAAAAATAAACATATCCAGGTGTTAGAATGGCCAAGTCAAAGTCCAGACCTGAATCCAATCGAGAATCTGTGGAAAGAACTGAAAACTGCTGTTCACAAATGCTCTCCATCCAACCTCACTGAGCTCGAGCTGTTTTGCAAGGAGGAATGGGGAAAAATTTCAGTCTCTCGATGTGCAAAACTGATAGAGACATACCCCAAGTGACTTACAGCTGTAATCGCAGCAAAAGGTGGCACTACAAAGTATTAACTTAAGGGGGCTGAATAATTTTGCACGCCCAATTTTTCAGTTTTTGATTTGTTAAAAAAGTTTGAAATCTCCAATAAATGTCGTTCCACTTCATGATTGTGTCCCACTTGTTGTTGATTCTTCACAAAAAAATACAGTTTTATATCTTGATGTTTGAAGCCTGAAATGTGGCAAAAGGTCGCAAAGTTCAAGGGGGCCGAATACTTTCGCAAGGCACTGTATACAGTGCCCCTTAACCTGTTCACATTTTGTTACGTTACAGCCTTATTCTAAAATGTATTAAATATTTTTTTCCCTCATCAATTTATACATAATACCCCATAATGACAAAGCAAAAACAGGTTTTTAGAAATTTTAGCAAATTTACAACAAAAAAACGATAATGAAATATCACATGTACATAAGTATTCAGACCCTTTACTCAGTACTTTGTTGAAGCACCTTTGGCAGTGATTACAGCCTTGAGTCTTCTTGGGTTACGACGCTACAAGGGTCATATAATGCAAGAGCCCGTGGTCTAGCGGTAACGCACCCGGGTTAGACACGTCCCTCCCCACCGGGATTAAATTCCCTGCTCCCACCCTTCAATCTGTTTCTCCCACCTATCTGTATCCCCTTTGTCATTTCATAACTGTCAGAATACCCCAACATATATAAATATTGTTTAATGATTTGTTAATTTCATTTTACCAAAATAACGTAAGTTGCTAAAATGTAAGAATCTTTCACGATGGTAACCGAACAGAGAGAAAACTGAGTGAATGAACTCATTTGAAGTCTTTGGTTTTATCACCTTGCATTTCATATCTTGCCACGTGACTCTGTTTTTAGAGAATTGCGGGAAATAAATGTTTAGACTTTTAGATTTTTTCACACATTGTTGTATACATGTTTGAAGAAAGAAAAGTATATGTCTATATTAGTATAAAAAAAATTTTGTGCCCTAGGTGTAATGGATTATGATGAACAGATATCAAAACCATCTGGCAAATTGACATTCAATGAGGACAGCCACCATTCCCACATTCATGATTGTCATTAGAATCCTAAATTCTTGCAGTTTAACCTCTAGTTAGTGCTGGTGGTTTGAACACTGTGTTTGACAATGTCAAATGTTTAAAATGATCAAATACATAAAACAACGAAGACGTCTCTGAAAAAGGGATCTAAATCTGCACTAGACAGGATTCAAAACACTGTAATGGTGTTTACAAGCTTTAGTGGGAGGAAACGGCACCAAAAGAGAAGGTATCTAATTCTGCACTGAACTTGACAATCTTTTCTGTTAGTTTCACGCAGTCCCTGGCAAGTTGTTGTACAACATTTGATTAAGTGGTGTTACAGCACACCATGTAATGTTTCAAAGCGTCTCAACACGATTCAATAGTCCAGCAAAGTTAAGGTTTCGTCTCCTTCAAGTTGGTGGCAGCTCAGTTGCCAATAGTTTTGATCTTACAAAGCACTTAATTTGAACGGTGTAGAATGAGAACATGCTGCGTGCATGCACACACATACAAATGGACACACGCATCTCCCCTGAACACGAAGGTTCAGATTGGAATGGAACAGCTGTCTACTCTGCTGTGGAATTGCATTCCTAGGGGGGTAAGGTTTGATAATTGACAACAGGTTGCAAACGCGGTCGTTTTATCTGCACTATTCTGAATTCATCTCTCTCCTCTTATTAAGGGAGTAGATTGAAAGGAACACAAATGAGAAGCATCCCTCTCAAAGAGAGGGATCGATGGAGACAGAAAAAGGAGTAAAAGTGCCTTTGATTGTCTTTGCCACTTAAACAGTCGTCAACCCTAGTAAACGTTGAGGGAGAGAGGAAGGGGCGGGAGAGAAGGGAGGTTGAAGAGGAGGAGTAAAACTGAATTATTCATGACTATATTGCATATGAGTAGGTTTACTCTCTCAGATATGGCCCAGCTTCTTTCACTCTTGTTGATAGAAGCTTCAAATTGCCTTTGACTTCCTTGTTTGTCACACTTCTATTCCCTCTCTGTCCCCAATCCAACCCCCATTAGGCTGGGATGCATATAGAGCATACCAACACATTCCTTGATTTGATATAAGTTCCCAACTGTATACTTTTAGAAAAGATTCCACCTAGAACCTAAAAGGGTCTCCTGCTGCCCTTCGGGGAGAACCCTTCAAATAACATTTTGGGCTCCAGGTAGAACCCTTTCCACAGAGGGCTCTACCTGGAACCCAAAGAGTTATTCAAAGGGTTCTCCCATGGGGAGAGCCGGATAATCCTTTTGGGACCCTTTTTTCTAAGAGTGTATCCTATACTCCCTGTCAAACGCCATACCATAAACGCGTGTTGCCGTGCAAGTACAGTACTTCTTCATGTCTCAGTGAAGGTGACATCCCTGCGGGATGCTTCTGTAAGCTAGCTTCAGTACAACTAGCTTCTGTGTCCAGCCCCCACTCTAACCTTGTCTCTGCCTTGGTCTGAGGTTTGTGGTCTGGGAGAGTGTATCCCCTCTACCTCGCACCATCGATCTGCTTTTATAAACATGGGTGGCATTTCAGTCTGCCCTTTCCCAGCCCCAGCCTCATCCCTGACTCAGAGCTTCACTGTGTGTCTGCAGTCTGTATATAGACCAGAGAGTCTTTACACTCTGATTGGCACGGACTTGCCTCTAGTCTCTACGCTGTGTCTCGAGACCTTGGGACTACGAATAAGGTTTTTATCTGCGCAAAGCATAGAGATACTGAGCATCAAAGATTTCACGTCTCAGATTTCAGAACTGTTTTGTAGTGAATTCCTCTTTTATAACCCATTCATGCCCTCACCTTAAAGGTACCCAAACTGCTGAGTATCAAAATCCTAAGATATTTGTAAGTCAGTTTTTTTAGGAGCATGCAATCGCAGACAGAAGCTTATGGCTCTGAAATGTCCATCTGGGCTCAGCCATATGGCACCGAATGTTACAATTATTTCAATTTCAATAGAAAAGTACAGACATTGAATGATTAAATAAAGAGAATACCCTTCCTTATTTCAAATCTCATTATCAAATATATTAATTCATATTCATCACACATTTGTTAAAGCGAAAGTTCCCTAAAATGACAAGTACAATGTGTCCTATGGATAACTAGCAACATTGCTAAAGCTTAGCTCTGGATGAGTAAACTGATATATATATTTCTGGTCTCAGACACCCAAATTCACTACTTGCTAGTTATCAATACAATGTGGTAAGTTTGTACTTTTGGTGAAATAGCATTTCCATGGAGGTTTTCGTATATTGATATAGAATAAGACAAAAACAGCAATGCCTCTCCCGAGTACCTTAAATATGATCTTAGGCACCTGTATTCATTGATTTCACCATAAAAAGCTTATGTTATCACCATTCCTTTGAAAAAGTGGTGAAAAAATAATCTAGCTAGGTAATTGAAAAAGAGGACCAAAACCTATAATATGAATTAGGATTTGGGACAATCTATCTAAAAAATGTATAGTTTTGAGATGAGTATTTTTCAAGTCCCAGATCTCTTTCAGGACTCGATAAGTACCTTACATTAAAAAATATTCATTGACAACACAGCATTGTTTGATTGAATTGCAGATGTAACCTTACAGCACCAAGTTAAAAGGTGTTGGCGTAGATAGAACTTTGTCATTTTTTTCATCGTAAATAGATTTGATTTTATCTGATAGAACCTTATAGTCCCAAGGTCACGGTTTCCATAAGGCTAATGAATGAGTATCAAGCTGCGGTTGACTTGGGCACCACCATTCTGGATCTGTATTGTTCATCCATAGCCGTCCTTTATAGTCTGACTGACGCGCGTGACCCACGTGACTACACAGCAAGCTGTATCTCACTGGTCTGGTTTCCTGGGCTTGTAAAAGTGGAGTTTAGCTCAAATTTCTAGCGACTTTGAGCTACTTTTTGATTGGTATTCATGTGCACCCTATTTGAATGCACAACGTCCCCCACGCTTCCTCGTCAATTTGCTACACAGCCACTAAGAGGTAAACAAGCCAAGATAAAGTTAGGTCTAACTAAAACTGTTTGGAGAAAAACTCAGTGATGGAGCTTTCTGAAAAGGAGATAGAGAGACGACACTGCCACATAGTAACAACCAACGTAGGGATTTAATTTAAATAGGAGCAACTTGAAGCATTTAAAGCTTTTGTGCAAGGGGAAGATGTATTAGCGATCTTGCCAACAGGCTTTGGGGAAAGCCTCATTTACCAGCTAGCCAGCTAGTTATGGTCTTGAAGAAGCAAGGACAACAGCCTCCGTTTCTGACAGCCTCGACCCTGCTAAAGGCTGTGGTGGACGGAGGATCAAAACCACGAGGCAACAGCGTTGGATCGCAGAGCCGTGGTTGTGGAGGAGAATGATATAATGCTATGCAACTTTGTCTTCTGAAGTCAGGAGAGCTAGTTGGGGAAGACTGGATGAGTTGACTTCAGTCCTATGCAGCTCCAAAATAGTTGGAATCGTTGTTGATTTCAACGGTATGAGCATTCGATAAGTGTTAAGACACCTTGAATTTTTCAACATTTTGTTACGTTACAGCCTTATTCTAAGAATGAATTATTTTGTGTTTCTCCTCATCAATCTACACACAATACCCCATAATGCCCGGCCAAACTGAGCAATCGGGGGAGAAGGACCTTGGTCAGAGAGGTGAGATGGGAGAACAACAACAACCATCTCTGCAGCACTCCACCAATCAGGTTTTGGTAAAGTGGCCAGACGGAAGCCACTCCTCAGTAAAAGGTACGTGCCAAAAGGCACCTAAAGGACTCTCAGACCATGAGAAACACGATTCTCTGCTCTGATGAAACCAAGATTGAACACTTTGGCCTGAATGCCAAGCGTCACGTCTGGAGGAAACCTGGCACCATCCCTATGGTGAAGCATGTTGGTGGCACCATCATGCTGTGAGGATGTTTTTCAGCGGCAGGTACTGGGAGACTGGTCAGGATTGAGGGAAAGATGAACAGAGAAAAGTACAGAGAGATCCTTGATGAAAACCTGCTGCAGAGCACTCAAGGCCTCAGACTGGGGTCAAGGTTCACCTTGCAACAGGACAACAACCCTAAGCACACAGCCAAGACAATGCAGGAGTGGTTCGGGGCAAGTCTCTGAATGTCCAGCCAGAGCCCAGACTTGAACACGATCAAACATCTCAGGAGTGACCTGAAAATAGTTGTTCAGCAACACTCCCCATCCAACTTGACAGAGCTTGAGAGGATCTGCAGAGAAGAATGGGAGAAACTCCCCAAATACAGGTGTGCTAAGCTTGTGGCATCATACCCAAGAAAACTCGAGGTTGAAATTGCTGCCAAAGGTGCTTCAACAAAATACTGAGTGAAGGTTCTGAATACTTTTGTAAATGTGATATTTCAGTTATTTATTTTTAATACATTTGCAAAAATGTATTTTTGCGTTGTCATTATGGGGTATTGTGTGTAGATTGATGAGGAGAAACACAAAATGATCAATTTTAAAACAAGGCTGTAATGTAACAAAATGTAGAAAAAGTCAACTGGTTTGAATACTTTCCGTATGCACTCTACAATGACCTAGAACTGTACTTTGATAATATAGAATGGCACTGCGATGGATACATGAAACGAAAATTATAGTGATCAAATCAAAATGTATTGGTCACATGCACGTGTTTAGCAAATGTTATTGCAGGTGTAGTGAAATGCTTGTGTTTCTAGCTCCAACAGCGCAGTAATATCGAACAAAATAAATGTAATAATTGCAAAGCAATACAAACAATACACACAAATCTAAAGAAAATGAATGGAATTAAGAATATATACATATTTGAATGAGTATTGTTGGAGCGGCAGAGACTAAACTACAGTAGAATAGAACAAAATACAGTATATACCGTACATATGAGATGAGTAATGCAACACAGTTGAAGTCAGACGTTTACATACACCTTAGCCAAATACATTTAAACTCAGTTTTTCACAATTCCTGACATTTAATCCTAGTAAAAATTCCCTGTCTTAGGTCAGTTAAGATCACCACATAATTTTAAGAATGTGAAATGTCAGAGTAATAGTAGTGAGAATTATTTATTTCAGCTTTAATATCTTCATCATATTCCCAGGTCAGAAGTTTACATACACTCAATAAGTATTTGGTAGCATTGCCTTTGAATTGTTTAACATGGACCAAACATTTTGGGCAGCCTTCCACAAGCTTCCCACAATAAGTGTGGGAATTTTGGTCCATTCCTCCTGACAGAGCTGGTGTAACTGAGTCAGGTTTGTAGGCCTCCTTGCTCGCACATTTCAGGTCTGCCCACACATTTTCTATGGGATTGAGGTCAGGGCTTTGTGATGGCCACTCCAATACCTTGCTTTGTTGTCCTTAAGCCATTTTGCTTTGGAAGTATGCTTGGGGTCATTGTCCATTTGGAAGACCCATTTTCAACCAAGCTTTAACTGATGTCTTGACATGTTGTTTCAATATATCCACATTATTTTACACCCTCATGATGCCATCTATTTGTGAAGTGCACCAGTCCCTCCTGCAGCAAAGCACCCCCACAACATGATGCTGCCACCCCCGTGCTTCACGGTTGGGATGGTGTTCTTCGACTTGCAAGCTTCGACCTTTTTTCCTCCAAACATAGCGATGGTCATTATGGCCAAACAGTTCTATTTTTGGAGAGGACATTTCTCCAAAATGTACAATCTTTGTACCCATGTGCAGTTGCAAACTGTAGTCTGGCTTTTTTATGGTGGTTTTGCAGTGGCTTCTTCCTTGCTGATAGGCCTTTCATGTTATGTCGATATAGGACTCGTTTTACTGTGGATATAGATACTTTTGTAACTGTTTCCTCCAGAATCTTCACAAGGTCCTTTGACGTTGTTCTGGGATTGATTTGCACTTTTCACACCAAAGTATGTTCACCTGTAGGAGACAGAACGCGTCTCCTTCCTGAGCGGAATGATGGCTGCGTGGTCCCATGGTGTTTATACTTGCGTACTATTGTTTGTACAGATGAACGTGGTACCTTCAATTTGCTCCCAAGGATGAACCAGACTTGTGGAGGTCTACAAATTTTTTTCTGAGGTCTTGGCTGATTTCTTTTGATTTTCACATGATGTCAAGCAAAGAGGCACTGAGTTTGAAGGTAGGCCTTGAAATACATCCGATACATACACCTCCAATTGACTCAAATTAATAGTCAATTAGTCAATTAGCCTATCAGAAGCTTCTAAAGCCATGATATCATTTTCTGGAATTTTCCAAGCTGTTTTTATGGCACAGTCAACTTAGTGTATCCAAACTTCTGACCCAATTGTGATACAGTGAATTTTAAGTGAAATAATCTGTCAGTATTGGAAAAATGACTTGTGTCATGCACAAAGTAGATGTCCTAACCGACTTGCTAAAACTATAGTTTGTTAACAAGAAATGTGTCTAGTGGTTGAAAAACGAGTTTTAATGACGCCAACCTAAGTGGATATAAACTTCCGACTTCAACTGTATATGCAAACATCATTAAAGTGACTAGTGTTCCATTATTAAAGTGACTAGTCTTCCATTATTAAAGTGGCCAGTGATGTCAAGTCTATGTATACAAGGCAGCAGCCCCTAAGGTGCCGGTGATGGCTATTTAACAGTCAGTTTAATGTTGCCTCCCACAGGAGAGAGAGGCAGAATATTATCAGATGCCAAGGAAATTGCCATTGTTGACATTGTAATTGGCAACAAATCAAATCAAATCCCCAAAATCAAATCACATTTTATTGGTCACATACACATGTTTAGCAGATTGTAATGCATGTGTAGCGAAACGCTTGTGCTTCTAGTTCTGACAATGCAGTAATATCTAACAAGTAATCTAACTAATTCACAACAACCACCTCATACACACAAATGTAAAGGGGCGAATAAGAATATGTACATATAAATATATGGATGAGCGATGGCTGTGCAGCATAGGCAAGATGCAGTAGATGGTATAAAATACAGTATATACATATGAGATGAGTAATGTAGGATATGTAAACATGATTGAAGTGGTGTTATTTTATAGTGACTACTGATACCTTTATTAAATCCATTTATTAAATGTCTTAAAGTGGAAAGAGATTTGAGTCTGTATGTTGGCAGCAGCCTCTCTATGTTAGTGATGGCTGTTTAACAGTCTGGTGGCCTCGAGATAGAAGCTGTTTCGTCATTGTTGTTAATCAGGCCTACTACTGTTGTGTCATCTGCAACCTTGATGATTGAGTTGGAGGCGTGCGTGGCCACGCAGTCATTGGTGAACAGAGAGTACAGGAGGGGGCTGAGCACACACCCTTGTGGGGCCCCTGTGTTGAAGATCAGCGAAGTAGAGGTGTTGCTTCCTACCTTCCTCACCTGGGGAAGAACCAGTTGCACAGGGTGGGGTTCAGACCCAGGGGGTAATGAGCTTGGAGGGTAGTATGTTGTTGAATGCTGAGCTATAGTCAATGAACAGTATTCTTACATAGGAATTCCTCTTGTCCAGGTGGGATAGGGCAGTGTGCAGTGCAATGGCGATTGCATCATCTGTAAATCTATTGGGGCGGTAAACAAATTTAAGTCAAGTCTATGGTGTCAGGTAAGGTAGAGGTGATATTATCCTTGACTAGTCTCTCAAAGTACTTCATGGGGAAAAATTTATTTAGTTCAGTTACCATTGCTTTCTTGGGTACAGGAACAATGGTGGACATCTTGAAGCATGTGGGGACAGCAGACTGGCATAGGGAGAGATCGAATATGTCAGTAAACACTCCAGCCAGCTGGTCTGCGCATGCTCTAAGGATGTGCCTAGGGATGTCGTCTGGATTAGGGATGCAGCCTTGCCTGGGTTAACACGCTTAAATGTCTTACTCATGTCGGCCACGGAGAAGGAGAGCCCACAGTCCTTGGTAGCGGGCCGCGTCGGTGGCACTGTGTTATCCTCAACTTGCGAAGAAGATGTTTCGCTTGTCCGGAAGTAAGACATCAGTGTCCGCAACGTGACTGGTTTTCCCTTTGTAGTCCGTGATTGTCTGTAGACCCTGGCAAATACGTCTCGTGTCTGAGCCATTGAATTGTGAAATGACACACCAGTGAATGATTGATTGAAAGTGTTGTATTTGTACAAATGTAATAAATTAGAAGTGTTTGCTTGCAGGAAATGTTTGCATGATAGGCCTATAAGACATTGAGTAGAATATAACTACATCATAAATTACTGCATGGGTGACAGGCATGATAAGGTCTGAAAGAGGCACTATAGAAAATACTTTTACTGGATGAACTATTGGAAACCCACTCAAAACCTTTTCATAAGCAAAAACTACATGCATTGTAATCAAACGTGCTTCAATACCTTTATATTGTTACCAATGATATGTTCATTCTGAATGAAGATTGGAATTAAGAATCTATAGCCTACTTTTTTTTATCACTGTCAGCACTCTAACAGTATCTTTCTGTACTGTAGGGGTCAGGGCTCAAAATGAAAACCTGCCTTTCGGGAGAGTTTCAGCAAGTATCTAGATCTGTGTTCTTTGGTTAGAGTTGACAACACTATCTTTCTGTAGGGGTCAGGGCACAAAATGAAAACCTGCCTTTCGGGAGAGTTCCAGCAAGCTTGGAGAATTGTGTTCTTTGGTGAAAGAAGATGACAACAGTATCTTTCTGTAGGGGCAGGGCTCAAAAGGAAAACGTGCCTTTCGGGATAGTATCAGCAAGCTTGGAGAACTGCATTCTTACGTGAAATATGATGTTCAAAAATTGTATCAGGCAACATTATTTGAGTGACAGTTAAACATGAGGAGCCATGTTGAGAAGGCATCAACTACCATACCCGTTAAAAGGCACTTAAATATTATGTCTTATACATTTACCCTCTGAATGGCACACATAAACAGTCCATGTCTCAAACAAATAATTTTTTAACCTGTCTCCTCTCATTAATCTACACTGATTGAAGTGGATTTAACAAGTGACATCAATAAGGGATCATTGCTTTCACCTGGATTCACCTGGTCGGTCTATGTCATGGAAAGAGCAAGTGCCTTTAATGTTTTGTACACTCAGTGTAGATTATACAACGTAAAATAAAAAGCTCTAGGTCTTTTAATGTGTTCATTTTGTGTAATTTCCCAAAGCCAACAAATGATACCGTTGGTGAAGGATGTCTTCTTAGTGCCAGCATGACCTGTTGACATATACAGTTGAAGTCGAAAGTTTACAGACAGATTAGTTAACTTATAATTCACTGTATCACAATTTCAGTGGGTCAGAAGTTTAGATACACTAAGATGATTGTGCCTTTAAACAGCTTGGAAAATTCCAGAAAATGTGGCTTTAGAAGCTTCTGATAGGCTAATTGGCATACTTTGATTCAATTGGAGCTGTACCTTTGGATGTATTTCAAGGCCTACCTTCAAACTCAGTGCCTCTTTCTTGACATCATGGGAAAATCAAAAGAAATCAGCCAAGACATAAAAAAAAAAATTGTAGAACTCCACAAATCTGGTTCATCTTTGGGAGCAATTTCCAAACACCTGAAGATACCATGTTCATCTGTACAAACAATAGTACTCAAGTATACACCATGGGGCCACACAGCCCTCGTATCGCTCAGGAAGGAGACGCGTTCTGTTTCCTAGAGATGAAAGTACTTTGGTGCAAAAAGTGCAAATAAATCCCAGAAAAACAGCAAAGGACCTTGTGAAGATGCTGGAGGAAACAGTTACAAAAGTATCTATATCCACAGTAAAAACAAGTCCAATATCGACATAACTTGAAAGGCCTATTAGCAAGGAAGATGCCACTGCTCCAAAACCACCATAAAAAAGCCAGACTACAGTTTGCAACTACACATGGGGACAAAGATCGTAATTTTTGGAGAAATGTCCTCTGGTCTGATGAAACAAAATTAGAACTGTTTGGCCATAATGACCTTTGTTATGTTTGGAGGAAAAAAGGGGATGCTTGCAAGCCGAAGAACACCATACCAACCGTGAAGCATGGGGGTGGCAGCATCATGCTGTGGGGGTGCATTACTGCAGGAGGGACTGGTGCACTTCACAAAATAGATGGATCATGAGGATGGTAAATAATGTGGATATATTGAAGCAACATCTCAAGACATCAGTCAGGAAGTTAAAGCTTGGTCGCAAATGGGTCTTTCAAATGGACAATAAACCCAAGCATACTTCCAAAGTTGTGGCAAAATGACTTAACCTTTTGAGGGCATGGCAGATTTACGCCCCCTTTGGAGAAATTGGGTACCCCTAGTAAACTGAAACAAAAATTCTCAAAAATTGCTAATATATGCATATAATAATTATTATTGGATAGAAAACACTCTAAAGCTTCTAAAACCGTTGGAATTATGTCTGTAAGTATAGCAGAACTCACAGGGCATGCATTCTTCCAAACTAGTTTTTGTGGTCATGAAAGTTGGAGCAACTTTGACGTCATAGCCCCCACCCTTCCCGACCACTTATGGATCTGGGGACACTTTCCATCTCTTCCACTAGATGTCCTCTTTCTTTAGAGCGTTCAATCGTTCAAATCGCGCGAGAATTGGCCCTATGGGAGTGATTTGAGTAAGTGCCGCGAGAAAAAAACCTGTGCGTTAGGGCGCGAATTGGTCACAGCCATTCCTTTGTTCCAGCACTCCTGGGAAGAGCAAACGATGCCCGGTTGAATTGAAATTTGTTTTGTGTGTTAAAAACATCATAAAGCTTGCTTCTGCACTTAGTTTGACCTGTTTAGTCGACATATAATATGTAATTTTGAAGTTTTGATGCGCAACGTTTCCGGACCAGAGGACGTTTTGGGTGCATTTCAGCTGATGTTATTAGCTGTAGCTAATACAAAGACGCAAGACTTGAAACCAAACGATGTATTGGGTAAGTATGAACCCTTCCAGAACATTCTGAACGAAGACCATCGAAGGTAAGGGAATATTTATGCTTAAATCTGTGTTTCTGTTGACTCCAACATTACGTGGAAATGTAGCTTGGAACTGAGCGCTGTCTCAGCATATGGAATAGTGTGCGATTTCTGTAACGTTAAAAATAAATCTAACACAGCGGTTGCATAAAGAAGCAGTGTATCTTTCTAACTATATGTAGAACATGTATATTTAGCCAAAGTTTATGATGTCTATTTACGTTATCTTGCCGAGCTACCTAGATTTCCTGCGGGCATTTTTGAGTAATTTCTGAACATGAGCACATTGTAAATTGACATTTATGGATATATATGGCATATTATTGAAAAAAAAAAAATGTACTGTGTAACATGTCCTATCACTGTCATCTGATGAAGATTTTCAAAAGGTTAGTGAGCGATTTATTTTTTAATCCTGCTTTTATAATTTTATATTTTCTGGGACAAAATGGCTGCCGCTTGTCTTGGTTTCGGTGGTGGTCTAATATAAATATGTGGTGTGTTTTCGCCGTAAAACATTTAAAAAAATCTGACATGCTGGGTAGATGAACAAGGTGTTTATCTTTCATTTGAGCTATTGGACTTGTTAATGTGTGGAGGTTAAATATTTCTAAGAATATTTTTGCGTTCCATGCGCCACGGTTTGAGCTGAACGGGGGGGGGGGGGGGGGGGGGGTGTTCCTCTAGAGGAACTCCTGGCATCAACAGGTTTTAAGGACAACAAAGTCAAGGTATTGGAGTGACCATCACAAAGCCCTGACCTCAATCCCATAGA
This sequence comes from Oncorhynchus mykiss, assembly GCF_013265735.2. Taxonomy (NCBI): domain Eukaryota; kingdom Metazoa; phylum Chordata; class Actinopteri; order Salmoniformes; family Salmonidae; genus Oncorhynchus; species Oncorhynchus mykiss. The sequence goes on along the minus strand of NC_048585.1, from coordinate 29,375,406 downwards.
CAATTTGTGGGCAGAACTGAAAAAGTGTGTGCGAGCAAGGAGGCCTACAAACCTGACTCAGTTACACCAGCTCTGTCAGGAGGAATGGGCCAAAATTCACCCAACTTATTGTGGGAAGCTTGTGGAAGGCTACCCAAAACATTTGACCCAAGTTAAACAGTTTAAAGACAACTCTACCAAAAACAAATTGAGTGAATGTTAACTACTGACCCACTGGGAATGTGATGAAAGAAATAAAAGCTGAAAGAAATCCTTCGCTCTACTATTTTTCTGACATTTCACATTCTTAAAATGAAGTGGTGATCCTAACTGACCTAAAACAGGGATTATTTAGTGGGATTAAATGTCACGAATTGTGAAAAACTGAGTATAAATGTATTTGGCTAAGGTAGAAGTTTACATATAACTTCAACTGTAAATACAGTATATTTTACATTACTGGTCAAAAATTTTAGAACACCCACTCATTCAAGGGATTTTCTTTATTTGGTATATTTTCTACATTTTAGAATAATAGTGAAGACATGAAAACTATGAAATAGCACATATGGAATCATGTAGTAACCAAAAAAGTGTTAAACAAATCAAAATATATTTTATATGTGAGATTCTTCAAATAGCCACCCTTTGCCATGATGACAGCTTTGCACACTCTTGGCATTCTCTCACCCAGCTTCATGAGTGAGTCACCTGGAATACATTTCAATTAACAGGTGTGCCTTGTGAAATGTCTTTCCTTCTTAATGCGTTTGAGCCAATCAGTTGTGTTGTGACAAGGTAGGGGTGGTATACTGAAGATAGCCCAATTTGGTAAAAGACCAAGTCCATATTATTGTAAGAACAGCTCAAATAAGCAAAGAGAAATGACAGCCTATTATTACTTTAAGACATGAAGGTCAGTCAATCGGAAAATTTCAAGCACTTTGAAAGTTTCTTAAAGTGCAGTCGCAAAAACCTTTAAGTGCCATGATGAAACTGGCTCTCATGAGGACCGCCACAAGGAAGGAATATCCTGAATTCATTACAGTTACCAGCCTCAGAATTTGCTGGCCAAATAAATGCTTCACAGAGTTCAAGTAAGACACATCTCAACATCAACTGGAGACTGCGTAAATCAGGCATTCATAGTCGAATTGCTGCAAAGAAACCACTACTAAAGGACACCAATAATAAGAAGAGACTTTCTTTGGCCAAGAAACACGATTAATGGATATTAGACGGATGGAAATGTGTCCTTTTGTCTGGTGAGTCCAAACCACCATGTCTTTGTGAGACACAGAGTAGGTGAACGGATGATCTCTGCATGTGTGATTCCCACCGTGAAGCATGGAGGAGGAGGTGTGATGGTGTGGGGATGCTTTGCTGTTGACACTGTCAGTGATTCATTTAGAATTCAAGGTACACTTAACCAGCATGGCAACAACAGCATTCTACAGCGATACGCCATTCAATCTGGTTTGCTCTTCGTGCAACTATCATTTGTTTTCAAACAGGACAATGACCCAACACACCTCCAGGCTGTGTAAGGGCTACAGTGCCTTGCGAAAGTATTCGGCCCCCTTGAACTTTGCGACCTTTTGCCACATTTCAGGCTTCAAACATAACGATATAAAACTGTATTTTTTTGTGAAGAATCAACAACAAGTGGGACACAATCATGAAGTGGAACGACATTTATTGGATATTTCAAACTTTTTTAACAAATCAAAAACAGAAAAATTGGGCGTGCAAAATTATTCAGCCCCCTTAAGTTAATACTTTGTAGCGCCACCTTTTGCTGAGATTACAGCTGTAAGTCGCTTGGGGTATGTCTCTATCAGTTTTGCACATCGAGAGACTGATATTTTTTCCCATTCCTCCTTGCAAAACAGCTCGAGCTCAGTGAGGTTGGATGGAGAGCATTTGTGAACAGCAGTTTTCAGTTCTTTCCACAGATTCTCGATTGGATTCAGGTCTGGACTTTGACTTGGCCATTCTAACACCTGGATATGTTTATTTTTGAACCATTCCATTGTAGATTTTGCTTTATGTTTTGGATCATTGTCTTGTTGGAAGACAAATCTCCGTCCCAGGCTCAGGTCTTTTGCAGACTCCATCAGGTTTTCTTCCAGAATGGTCCTGTATTTGGCTCCATCCATCTTCCCATCAATTTTAACCGTCTTCCCTGTCCCTGCTGAAGAAAAGCAGGCCCAAACCATGATGCTGCCACCACCATGTTTGACAGTGGGGATGGTGTGTTCAGCTGTGTTGCTTTTACGCCAAACATAACATTTTGCATTGTTGCCAAAAAGTTCAATTTTGGTTTCATCTGACCAGAGCACCTTCTTCCACATGTTTGGTGTGTCTCCCAGGTGGCTTGTGGCAAACTTTAAACAACACTTTTTATGGATATCTTTAAGAAATGGCTTTCTTCTTGCCACTCTTCCATAAAGTCCAGATTTGTGCAATATACGACTGATTGTTGTCCTATGGACAGAGTCTCCCACCTCAGCTGTAGATCTCTGCAGTTCATCCAGAGTGATCATGGGCCTCTTGGCTGCATCTCTGATCAGTCTTCTCCTTGTATGAGTTGAAAGTTTAGAGGGACGGCCAGGTCTTGGTAGATTTGCAGTGGTCTTATACTCCTTCCATTTCAATATTATCGCTTGCACAGTGCTCCTTGGGATGTTTAAAGCTTGGGAAATCGTTTTGTATCCAAATCCGGCTTTAAACTTCTTCACAACAGTATCTCGGACCTGCCTGGCGTGTTTCTTGTTCTTCATGATGCTCTCTGCGCTTTTAACGGACCTCTGAGACTATCACAGTGCAGGTGCATTTATACGGAGACTTGATTACACACAGGTGGATTGTATTTATCATCATTAGTCATTTAGGTCAACATTGGATCATTCAGAGATCCTCACTGAACTTCTGGAGAGAGTTTGCTGCACTGAAAGTAAAGGGGCTGAATAATTTTGCACGCCCAATTTTTCAGTTTTTGATTTGTTAAAAAAGTTTGAAATATCCAATAAATGTCGTTCCACTTCATGATTGTGTCCCACTTGTTGTTGATTCTTCACAAAAAAATACAGTTTTATATCTTGATGTTTGAAGCCTGAAATGTGGCAAAAGGTCGCAAAGTTCAAGGGGGCCGAATACTTTCGCAAGGCACTGTATTTGACAAAGAAGGAGAGTGATGGAGTGCTGTATCAGATGACCTGGCCTCCAGAATCGTCTGACCTATACAATATAGTGTATAGTGTAAACTATCGTGTCTATACACTATACACTATAGTTTGGGGTCCCTTAGAAAGAACTGACAGCTTCATTAAATAGTACCCGCAAAACACCAGTCTCAACCTCAACAGTGAAGAGGCGACTCCGGGATGCTGGCCTTCTAGGCAGAGTTGCAAAGAAAAAGCCATATCTCAGACTGGCCAATATAAAAAAAGATTAAGATGGGTAAAAGAACACAGTCACTGGAACTCCGCCTAGAAGGCCAGCATCATGGAGTCGGGTCTTCACTCTTTTTTCCGGGTACTATTTAATGAAGCTGCAGTTGAGGACTTGTGAGGCGTCTGTTTCTCAAACTAGACACTCTAATGTACATGTCTTCTTGCTCAGTTGTGCACCGGGGCTTCTCACTCCTCTTTCTATTCTGGTCAGGGCCAGTTTGCGCTGTTCTTTGAAGGGAGTAGTACACAGCGTTGTACAAGATCTTCAGTTTCTTGGAAATTTCTCACTTAATTTCTCAGAACAAGAATAGACTGACAAGTTTCAGAAGAAAGTTGTTTGTTTCTGGCCATTTTGAGCCTGTAATCAAACCCACAAATGCTGGTTTTATTTATTTTACCAGGTAAGTTGACTGCGAGCACATTCTCATTTTACAACAACAACCTGGGGAATAGTTACATGGGATGAATGAGCCAATTGTAAACTGGGGATTATTAGGTGACCATGATGGTTTGAAGGCCAGATGGGGACTTTAACAACCCTACTCTTACAATAAATGCCATGGGATCTTTAATGACCCCAGAGAGTCAGTGCCTCCTACTGGCCCTCCAACACCACTTCCAGCAGCATCTGGTCTCCCATCCAGTGACTGACCAGGACCAACCCTGCTTAGTTTCAGAAGCAAGCCAGCAGTGGTATGCAGGGTTGTATGCTGCTGGCAACAAAGCTCAAAATACTCAACTAGTCTAAAGAAGGCCAGTTGTATTGTGTCTTTAATCAGGACAACAGTTTTCAGCTGTGCTAACATAATTACAAAAGGGTTTTCTAAAGATCAATTATCCTTTTCAAAATGATAAACTTGGATTAGCTAACACAACGTGCCATTGGAACACAGGAATGATGGTTGCTGATAATGGGCCTCTGTACGCCTATGTAGATATTCCATAAAAGATCAGCCATTTCCAGCTACGACAGTCATTTACAACATTAACAATGTCTACACCGTATTTCTGATAAATGTAATGTTATAGACAAAAAATTTACGGTAGTGTATATGGACAAACTTTTGAACAATTAGTGTATACTGTGTGAATAACTTTGAATTACAAGTGCATTCCAGACGATGTACCTCCTTTCAGTCTTAAATTCATATGAACAAGTACAAGACTGCTGTAGTTTGACAGGTTATTCATCCTCCCTATCGTCTCAAGATGAAAGACTCAAAGCCCACTGAATGTTTTACAATGTTATGGTTTGAAAAACATCCCATAGACACCTAAATGTCCTTTCCATATTTACAGGAGTTCAGCTGTCCAGAATCATAACCAGAAACATGCTACTATGAGGCTGAACAAGAATTGTCCCATGCACCAGGGTACAGAGAGGGATGAAAGACACCTTCACTCGACATCTTCACTGAATCTACACCTTCACATTTCACAAAGTAATTCCATGTTTGCTTCATGCTTTATTTCATCCTGTAAAATAAAGTTTATTTTGTACATGCTCTCTGTTTTCTTTATCTATGCATGAATAAATGTTGCATTAGATAGACATTTTAGGTTGACTTAATGAAAGATGATTCATATCACTTTTGGTTTGGTTGGTCATACTTGCTGTAGTCTGATCCTTTTGGACTATGATCTATTAATATTTAGGGTACATGCAATGCCAAAATGTGTGGCAGGAAGGAAACTTGCCAGAAGTGAACATGGGTTGTATTAAACAGCGCCGTCAGACATAGAAACTCTGCTTCTAGCATCCTAAGCAACTTTGCAGGGTTTTCTTTTTTGGTGTGTTATTTCTTACGTTATTAGCCCAGAATGTTTTTGCTTGTCCTAATATATAAATATCTCTTAATTCCATTATTTTACTTTTAGATTTGTGCATGCATGGGTGATTCACTACTATGTAAACAGAGGACATCTAAGAAGGAAAATTAATACCTTCAGTGGGGTAAGAAAATGTCAAATCAAATCAAATTTTATTTGTCACATACACATGGTTAGCAGATGTTAATGCGAGTGTAGCGAAATGCTTGTAATGCATGTAAAATGTTCAGCCTATAATTAGCTAACTAGTTAATTTATAACTAAAACATACATTTGAATAGCTATCCGATTTCGAGTTAATAGCAAGCAACCAAACAAAAATGATTAGCTGTCTGACTTTCTATGGGCTGAACAATGCTAGCTAACATTAGCTATGCTAGCTAAGCTAACCTTAGTTTCTACTTGCTAGCCACAATATCGTAACGTTTAACAGGTTGCAGTTGTCTAATATGTCACTTGTTTTAGTTTAGAGGGGTTGTTAAAACGTTTAGAAAATGTGTGTGATGATGTTCGCAGCAAACGATGTCTGAGCTCGGAAGATTTGTGCTAGCTAGCTAGCTACTGTGTGTTTGCTTATCCTTGAAGCAGAAGTACTGGGACGGTCCTATGTAAAACAATAGATCATAATTCGTTCAATTCGAAACAGGAATATCCAACCAGCGTAGGGTGATGCTTCGAAGTCTGAGGGCACAGCCCTTTCATTATCATGCCGACACATCATAACAGCCATTCCAAACTCTCGAGTCAAGGACACAGAGAGGCTGGTGTTATGAAGACTGCGTTCTTGGTTAACAAAATACACAGAAATGGAGCGAGTCATAGGAATGCAGTGAGAGTGTACAACAGCACATGTCACTTTCAAATTTAAGATGCTTCTCCTGCTGTAGGACACAGAGAAGATAAAGAAGGTAATACCTGCAAGAGGGTGTTGTTGATGATAACAGACAATGGAAAAGCTCAGAGACCTAAGGTGATGTCACTGTCCTCGTACCGCTAGCTGTACTGCAGTTTTCGTAGTGTCACTTTAAAATGTAAGTTTTCATGTATTGTCCAGAAATTACCCTTTTGATGGCAGCTTTTCAAAACAGTCACACAAGGAATGCTTCATGTTCTCAATAATAGGATTTACTGAACCTTTGCACAGTCATGCAGCTCAGAGATGTCTGCTATCTGAATACCAACGACCATATAGACTGATGTGTGACGGAAGGCCACTGACTGGTGGTAACGACAGGGTCGTAGTAGACACAGGGAGACAGCCGGTGGAGTGCCCTATCACGTCTCAGGCAGTGTCTGCAGGCCATATAAACATATCTCCCTTCCCCCACTGTTCTGCTTCTCACCCCTTCTCCCTTTCTCCTTCTTCTACCCTTCTCTCCTTGCTGATGGAAGGCATGGACAGACAGTCATCCATTTAAGACCCATCAGTTCTGATTGAACAATGTCAGGCTTCACTTCTCCTTGATTTACGTGCGTACATTTTTTTTACCTAAAGTAAATAGGCCATCTTTAGACCTGAGTTGACATAACCCTCCCCTGACTCTACCACCCCCCCCCCCCCCCCCCCTTCTATGTCTAACCCCTCCCCCTAATTGGAACCCCTCCCTGACTTTAACCCCTCACTCTCACTCTAACCCCTATCAATTCTAACTTTAACCCCTCCCCTAATTAAAACCCCTTCCTGTTCTGACTCTACTACCTCCACCTGACACTAACCCCTCCTCAATCTAACTCTGACCCCTCCACCTGGTTGTGGAGGGGTCAGCATTCATAACCAAGTGGGAAGGGGGTATTTACCACTCAGAACTAGTAATTACTGGTGGGAAACTCGTCTATCATCCCTGAGCTGACTTCTCCCTCATACTGAACTCTGACGTCACTTACTAAGGAAATTACTCGATAACAGCATTTTTGGCAGTTTAATGTAACAGCAAAACATTATTTATAAAAGCAATCTATTACAGGAAAAAAGTGTGGCAGGGAGAGGGAGAATGCGTGGAGGACAAAGGAGAGGAAGACCAAGAGCGGTGGTCTCTGATGAGATAAGGGCCACAATTATTGACCATGTTGTAAACCATGGTCTCTCTTTGAGAGAGGCAACCAAGTCTGCAACCAAATCTGCAGCGTTCAACAGTTGCATCAATAGTACGCATTTTCCCTGCAAAACAACAGGTGAGATGTGCATCCTTCAATGATAATTGAACGTCATATTAAAGTACAATACAATATGTTCACATTTTTACATGTACTGACATTTTGAAATATATTGATTGTTTTGTGTTTTTCAGTAGGATCCAAAGGTTGCCTCCCACAGGAGGGAGAGGCAGAATATTATCAGATGCAGAGGAAATTGCCATTGTTGAAATAGTAATTGGCAACAATGCAATAAAACTACGGAACATTAGGGACAGAGTGCTGGCAGACAATATCACTTTTGGGAATGTGAAAACGGTCAGCACAACCTAGAGTCCTAGAGAAACATAAAATAAGGATGAAGCACTGTACCCTTTGATAGAAACGGTGAACGTGTGAAAGAAGTGCGGTATCAATATGTCCAGGTAAGATGTCTGTTCAATAACCAAACAGGGTACATACACAACTAAGCATAATGTAAAGTACTGTAAAACTGTGGCTTTACTGTATTTTAGAGTGTAATGGAGTTGGAAGCCAGGCAAACTGCACATACATCCATCTATGTGTATGAAGCTAGATTCAACATGGCAAAAACAGGGGAAGAAATGTGATTGGACAGAGAGCAACCGTGGATGTCGCCACAATGTGTGCAGCACTGTCCAATGATGGTTTGTTGTTACACAAACCACTCATTGGCCCCTACAATACAGAGAGGCTCATTTATTTTCTGGATGACCTGCATAATCGACTTGTGCCAGCGATGGAGAGAGGGGCCAAGAACTCCCCTACCTTCGTTGTTGTGTGAGGTAATGCAGCATTCCACCACTCTGCTGCAGTCAGACTGGTTTGCTGCACATCTGAGGATGTCAGTACTATTCCTGCCTTCATACTCCCCCTTCCTAAACCCCATAGAGGAGTTTCTCTGCGTGGAGGTGGAAGGTTTATGACCACCATCCACATGACCAGACACTCCTCCTGAAGACTGCCAGGGTAGGATTAAACATTCAAGAAGATACTTCCCAAGATGCATCGCCAGAGAAGACATAAGATGTGATGTTGATGAGAACTTGTGGCCAAATGCAGGAGAGAGGGAGAACTAGAACCCCTGTGCATTATGAGTGTTATACTATACATGTTGATGTGAACTAGAACCCTCACAGTACTGTGCAGTATGAGTGATTATACTATCCATGTTGATGAGAACTAGAACCCTCACAGTACTGTGCAGTATGAGTGATTATACTATACATGTTGATGAGAACTAGAACCCTCACAGTACTGTGCAGTATGAGTGTTATACTATACATGTTGATGAGAACTAGAGCCCTCACAGTACTGTACAGTATGAGTGATTATACTATACATGTTGATGAGAACTAGAACCCCTGTGCAGTATGAGTGTTATACTATACATGTTGATGTGAACTAGAACCCCTGTGCAGTATGAGTGTTATACTATACATGTTGATGTGAACTAGAACCCTCACAGTACTGTGCAGTATGAGTGATTTTACTATACATGTTGATGAGAACTAGAACCCTCACAGTACTGTACAGTATGAGTAATTTTACTATCCATGTTGATGAGAACTAGAACCCTCACAGTACTGTGCAGTATGAGAGATTATACTATACATGTTGATGAGAACTAGAACCCTCACAGTACTGTGCAGTATGAGAGATTATACTATACATGTTGATGAGAACTAGAACCCTCACAGTACTGTGCAGTAGGAGTGATTATTCTATACATGTTGATGAGAACTAGAACCCTCACAGTACTGTGCAGTATGAGTGATTATACTATACATATTGATGAGAACGAGAACCCTCACAGTACTGTACAGTATGAGTGATTTTACTATACATGTTGATGAGAACTAGAACCCTCACAGTACTGTACAGTATGAGTGATTTTACTATACATGTTGATGAGAACTAGAACCCTCACAGTACTGTGCAGTAGGAGTGATTATACTATACATGTTGATGAGAACTAGAACCCTCACAGTACTGTGCAGTATGAGAGATTATACTATACATGTTGATGAGAACTAGAACCCTCACAGTACTGTACAGTATGAGTGTTATACTATACATGTTGATGAGAACTAGAACACTCACAGTACTGTGCAGTATGAGTGATTTTACTATACATGTTGATGAGAACTAGAACCCTCACAGTACTGTACAGTATGAGTGATTTTAGTATACATGTTTTTTTTGTAATTGTTAGTGCAGCCCTGAAATTTCAGGAATTTGTTTTTTGTTTAAACTTTTTATTGTCACAAGTAAATTTCAACATGTAAAGAAAGATACAGAAAAAATAAAAGCTATTGAAGCAAATTGCTGTAGTTCTGATTCATTCTTGTTACATATACTTTAGTACAGTCAATAAAGTGAAAAGGTGCTATTCTTATTATATAATGAAACACTGATTTATGTTTTTAAAAAAAATCTAATTTCAAAAAGAAAGGGTCATGATTTATGTAATGCCCGCTGTTAGTGTTGTTTAGGCCAGTGTGTCATGAGTGACAATGTATGTTTTCTGAGTGAGAATTGTTGCCAGAGGTATGGTCGAACGAGCTTATTTAGAGACATGCATGAAGTGTTCTGGTGGTTTGAGTGAGTTTTGGTGGTGAGATGAACTGCTTGGCCAAGACGCATGTTGGTAATGTTGACTGTGAAGAGTTTTGAAAAAGTGGCTTCAGTATTGACCGATGCTTGTTAGCAATGAAAAAAACTAAAATGGTTTATGAGCACTATAATTTGTTTACAAGCATAAATCAAATCAAATGTTATTTGTCACATACACATGGTTAGCAGATGTTAATGCGAGTGTAGCGAAATGCTTGTGCTTCTAGTTCCGACAATGCAGTAATAACCAACGAGTAATCTAACCTAACAATTCCACAACAACTACCTTATACACACAAGTATAAAGGGATGAAGAATATGTACATAAAAATGTATGAATGAGTGATGGTACAGAACGGCATAGGCAAGATGCAGTAGATGGTATCGAGTACAGTATCTACATTTGAGATGAGTAATGTAGGGTATGTATAAATATAAATTGGCATAATATTTGTACTTTTAGTGTATGGTTGACGGAGCTTGTTAGCCATTAACCAATCAGCGTTTCTCAATGAGTTGAAAGCACAAGAATTCATCCAACTCACATTTACGACTTCACAACTGGTAATTGCCATCTACCCACTTGGTTATGAATGCAGCACAAGTAACACTACTCACTTATTTCTAAACACGACTGCACGCTTCTGACCTTTCTACACATTTAATATGAAATTCAGTATTCCCCTCCTAAAACTGGCACCACTTAAAGCTTTTGTTTTTACTCTGTGACACCTCAGGCAACTCTGCTTCTTATTCCACTGAAAATAATTGGCAGGCATATTAAAAAAAACTGCAATTTGCTTCGCAGGCCTGCTATTTTCTAGAAGAATTACTCATCTCTTGTCTCTTTCTCTTGCGCTCTTCTCTCTCCTACTCTCTAGCTCTCCCTTCTCTTTCCTGCTCTCTTCTCTTCCCTCTCCATCTCTCAGACAGTAATTCTCCTCCCAGGCTCTTGTGTAGAGCTGGAGATTTGTTGTTCCTCCTCCAGTTATCTCAACAGCTCGGTCGGATGATGAAGTAATGCGAATACCCTAGAATCCATCCAGCTCTGTGTGTGTTTGCATCCAGAATGTGTGTGCACACGTGCATTTGAGAGAAAAAGCTGCATAATACTCCAACCCACTAACACAGGGATACAGGTACGAGTAATTACTGCGCCTATTTTTGAATTCAGTCCAGGTACTTCTCTGATGGAAGAAACAAACCTATGACTAACATCACAGACGTAATATACTGTACGTCCCAAATGGCACCCTATTTCCTTTGCAGTGCACTACTTTCGACCGGGGCCTATGCACTATATAGGGAATGGGGTGCCATTTGGGATTCAACCTAGTAACATCACAGACAGAATATTCCACCGAGGGATCTATTCATGGGCTGACTGTGCTGTCTAGTCTGTAAATCCAGCCGTGCACATTCTCCACTCTGCCTCTTCTGCTTGTCTTGGTAAATATTTGAGTTGCGGCTCTTTGCTTTATGCACTGTTAGACGAGAGAGAGAGAGAGAGAGAGTGACACCATGTATGAAATAATTTGATGCTCTCCGACTCTTCTCTCTTTCTGTCATCTGAATGACTGAGTCATAGACAGTGAAGCAATGCACAACTCATATCGGTTTGTCCTCAAAAGTACACAGGAAGAACTTTGTGTCAACACAACAAATAAAGACAGACATCGAGCAAATAGAATTCACAGTTTTCCCCTCTGAAATATTAAATCCCATTTCTCGCTCTGTGGTAGTAGAGCAATTCAGCAACAATATCATTTGTAATTTGCTCATTTCCATAATAGATACAATGTGTTTTCCTCTAATAACTTGAAATGCAGAGATGGTGTGTGTGTGTCAGTGGCAGCAGGCTATACAGCTACAGAGTCACATTACATCACTGATGGTAAAATGTAAATGACCAAAGAATCGTCTGGCTTTTTTATGCTTTTTTTTTGTTATTATTCTGTGATCTGTTCACTTTACAAATCAAAGGTAATTTCATCAAAAATGGTGCTTCCTTCACATAGGGAAGAACAGAAAGCTACTGAAAGTGTTGTGGTTATCAGAATTATCAAAGGGCACCCAGCCTAAGGGGAGACGCATGCAGATCGCATCCCCCTCCTCCAGCTTTAGAGTCAATGCATTAGACAAGTACCGCAACTGTCCACTGGTATTGTATTTGTTATTATTGTTATTAGCTGTCTTGTCATTGCGGTAAAGATATACACCGCTGTACTGCGAAACACAGTGACTCATGGCAGTGAATCTGATGTAGTAGCCTCCTCGCACCGGTTCTGTGAAGAGACCTGCATCAGAGGAGAGGGAGGGATCAGCACTGTGTAGTTCTCATAGACACTGGTGGTTATGCTGGACTGTAGTTGGATTCAGTGTGTGTTGATTTGTGTGGTTAATACCTGTAAATGGGTTGTAGGCCATGCCGATGTTGAAAACTCTACTGTAGATCAGTGTCAGTATTGAAGGGTCCTACTTGGTTTGAATCGGTCAAATCAGCAGAGAAGGCTTCCTTTGGTCTGCCTGTGAACACAGGGGAGGGAATGCACTCAATTGATTACCTGTGTTGCCACTCTAACTGGCTGTCACTCTGGTCTCCAGGGCTGAAATCACATCAAAAGAAACATCAAAATCAACAATGTTAAATAAGCGTCAATAAATTGCCTACGGTTAGGCTAATTGAGTTGGAAATATGGATAAATAAGTCTTCATCACCTTTTGTTACATATTACATGTACGTTGAGATACATCTTGCACTCATGGCTGGAATGATGGAAACAAAACAGTTATCAAACACTATTGATCCTCCCTCGAACCAATAACATAATGAAAACTAACTTCTAAACTCATAGATACACCAGTGGAGGCTCCTCAGAGGAGGAAGGGGAGGACCATCTCCCTCAGTGAAATGTCATAATAATAAAAATAGTTAAACACTAAAAAAAAGTATCCTTTTTAGATACAACTACTAAATATATTCATGTTTAGTAGTCACCAAATAATGTATTAAAACACACTGTTTTGCAATGAAGATCTATAGTAACTTCAACAGCACTCTGTGGGGTAGCACCATGGTGTAGCCGGAGGACAGCTAGCTTCTGTCCTCCTCTGGGTAAATTGACTTCAATACAAAACCTAGGAGGCTCGTAGGCCTCACCCCCTTCCATAGACCTACATTGTACTTACAGTATGACCACTTCCGGAGGATGACCTCCAACCAATCAAGCTGTTTCAGTACGAACTGGCATGTTGTCCATCCAATCATATGATTAGGATCAGAGTTGTATTAGGATTGTGCCGCAAAGCATTATGGGGGCGGTTCTATGTGTTGTGAAGCTTGGTGAGTTGGTGAAATTATTGGATAGAGATTGAAAAAGGATAGTTGGGCATTTCTGAATATTATTCAATTAAAATTGTTTTTTCAAATTACAGGAGTATGGGGACGTAGATTATAAACAGTTTTCTTTCAATTTGCCTTTATAACTGAAGTAGGAATTAGCAGTAGCTAGCTAGCTAAATTACCAGCTCGAGTGTGCAGTTTTCGCCACCAACACTACCGCAAATGTTATTGACTTTTGAAGAAGAACCCCTTTCATTCTCTGGGGTACATGGAAAAGGTGTGAATTAAAACCGAGGGGCGACCTCTGCCTGAGATCAGTTTCATGAACACGGATGAAAAGGTGAGGGCGTTCAATACCAATTGGTATAAAAAGTATAGCTTTAAAAAGGGCCTTTTATCAAGCCGTCTGTATTGCTGGCCTTGCCTGCGTTTTGGAAAGTCTTAGCCTTGGGCGAAAGAGGGATACAGTGACCTGAAGAACATTGATCGTTCAGCTAAACGGCTAAAACAAAAGCAGGGAGCATATACTGTATACCTGTGTTTTCTGTCTCTCTGTTGCCAGTTCGTCTTGTTAGTTCAAACCTACCAGCATTTTGTCTAAGCTCCTGTTTTTTCCTAGTCTCTCTTTTTCCCGTCCTCCAGGTTTTTTACATTTGCCTGTTCTGACCCTGTACCCGCCCACCTGACCACTGCCTATCTCGTACCCTGAGCCTGCCTGCCATCCTGTACCTTTGCTCCACCTCTGGATTTCCGACCTCTGTCAGACCTGAGCCTGCCATCCTGGACCTTGGCCTCTGCTCTCGATTATCGACCCTTGCCTGCCTTGACCTGTCGTTTGCCTGCCCCTGTGGTTACAATAAACATTGTTACTTCACACAGTCTACCCTTGCGTCTTACCTTGATTCCTGATAGTACAAACTGGCCATGACTGACCCAGCAGACTTGGACCAGCTCTGCAACGCCATCTGCTTCCAAGGAGCCCTCATTGGTAGACATGAGGAGATGCTTCATGGTCTGATGGAAGGGTTCCAGGACTTGATCGAACATCATGACCTAGCATTGGACGCTTTGAGGGAGCACTTCCGTGGATTGCCTACTAGGCAGCCTACCACGACAGTAACCTCCCAGCCCCTCAGTAACTCAGCTGGTAGCAGTGCCATCACCCCGGTTTCCTGGGAATCCCTCTTACCTCCCCCGGAGCGCTACGATGGAGATTCCAGAACCTGCCGGGCCTTTCTCTCCCAGTGCTCCCTTGTTTTTGAGCTGCAGCCTTCTTCGTCCCCCTCAAAGATAACGTACATTATTATGCTGATGTCCGGGAGGGCACACACCTGTGCCACAGTGGTGTGGGAGCAACAATCCGTCGTCTGCCTCAGTCTGGAGGTATTTGTGGTGGAGGTGAGAAAGGTTTTTGGGGCCCCGGTGTCCGTGAGAGAAGCTGCCCGTAAGTTACTCCAGCTTCGGCAGGGCTCCATCAGTGTGGCAGACTATGCGGTGGTATTCCGCACGCTGCCAGCGGTGGGTACCTGGAACACGGAAGCTCTGTTCGACATGTTCCTGCACACATTATTGGCTTCGGGTAAAGGACGAGCTTGCAGCCCGGGAAATACTGACGGAATTCGACTCACTCATCGCCTTAACCATCCGGATCAATGGAGTGTTACAGGAACGGTAGGAGGAAGAAGACGTCTGATCGCGGTCCCAATCGCTCACTCAAGGATCCTACCTTGCATCTGATAAACTCTGGATGTCCTTGAGAGGATCCGAGCTTACCCGAGTTCCTCCAAGAGGCTCTGAAGACTGCCGAGTTGCCTCTTCCCGAGACGATGCAGCTTGGCAGGGCTAGGCTGCCTCCAGCCAAATGCGTACACAGACTGAATACCCAGAGTTGTCTGTATTGTCGGTCATTATGTGTTTACCTGTCCCTTCAAGAGACCCAGCTCATTCGTTGTAGTAAGTACTCTGGTGGTGGGTCTTAAAGATGATTGTTCTTCTCCCCTTACCTGCCCCCCTCTCCATGCCACCCTGTGGGGTGACCAGTCCAAGTCTCCCCAGGCACTCATCGACTCGGGGACTGACCTATGTGAGTCTCATGAACATTACCCTGGCGTCCGAGCTGGGCATCCCCTCTCCATTCCCATGGGTGTTAGAGCGCTGGACGGGTGCTCTATAGGCCGGGACACACACCAGACCACCCCTGTCAACCTACGAGTGTTGGAACCACAGTGTGATGACCCAATTCCTACTGGTTGAGTCTCCACAGGTTCCCGTGGTATTGGGATTCTCTTGGCTCCAGGATCACAATCCCTCCATTGACTGGGCTACTGGTGCCATTGTGGGCTTGAGCCCGTCCTACCACACTCTTTGCCTGAAGTCAGATCTGCCTGTCCGGGACGTCTTCCTGGGGGCTTGGAAATTGCCCCGGACCTCTCCGTCTGCTCCGCAGAGTACCAGGACCTCTGGGAGGGGTTCAGTAAGGCCCGGGCCACTTAGCTTCAGCAGCACCGACCGGTATCCAAGAAGATCAAGCCTGAGGCGCTGGCTCACCGCTATAGTGCCGCGGCTACTATCCCAGAAGCCGAGTCCTTTTCCTCCCGCTCCAAGATCATTAGCCCCTCTACTGTTTGTCTTCTGTTGCCCCGTATCCTCCGTAGTTTTCCTACTTTTTCTGTGTCTAGAGTTAAAACCATGTCTGACTGCCCCTTGTCTCATCGACGGCCGACCGGCGTATATGGTGAGACACCTCCTGAGGGTTCGACCTCTGGGCAGAGGATTCCAGTACCTGGTTGACTGGGAGTGTTATGGCCCGGAGGAGAGGTTCTGGGTTGCCTGTGCTTGTCTCCACACCCCTCCAGGTGTCGCCCATCTTCCCCATTATCCCCTGTGTGTTTATACCTGTGTTTTCTGTCTGTTGCCAGTTCTTCTTGTTTGTTCAAGCCTACCAGCATTTTTTCTCAGCTCCTGTTTATCCCTATTCTCTCCAATAAACATTTGTTACTTCACAGTCTGCACTTGGGTCTTACCTTGATTCCTGATACTGTGATTGGGAGTCCCATAGGGCAGCGCACAATTGGCCCAGTGTCGTCCGGGTTTGGCCAGTGTAGGCCGTCATTGTAAATAAGAATTTGTTCTTTTTTTTCTTCAGCTTTTTTTAAACCCCGTGACCTGATTAGGACAAACTGGTCCTATAGCCATTATAAAACCTTTTTACAACTGATTAATCACTGTCACCTTATAGGGTCCAGAATTTTCCTGGTTAGGTTAACAGATAAGGAAAAACACTGGGCCCCGGGGAGTAAAAATTGCCTGCCCACTCTGAGACCTATGGTGCCACCAGTCTGCTTGTTGTCAGGTATGTGGATGACCAGGGCTTAATTCAGTAACGTTTCTTGGGCTACTTTGATGTGTCAAGTGGGCGAGATGCGCAGTCTGTTTGACTTTGTGAATTTTGAGATGTCAGAGTTTAACTTCATGGAGAAACTTGTTGTTCAAGCCTACGATGGCACAGCTGTAATGGAAGGTATCTGCTATTTGTATTTCCAGCTAAGTCCCCTTTGGTTCCCTGATGAAAAGGTGATGACCACTACTATTGTCAACTCTCTTCTGACATGAACTGAAGCCCTATCTCATGTTCCCTCTCATCCACTGGCACATTAAATGTTTCCTCTCCAAGCACTGTGAGTACCCCTATCAATGTATGTAGAGTTAATCACACATACAAACAATCACATTATTGCACATCAATGATTTTACTCCTTGCTTGGACTCTCATTCTTAGCTCTTTTGTCTAACTGTGTGTTGTGTTATTGTTTTTTGTCTTCCCAGTCAAATCAAGTCCTGTACTGAAGTCATGCCTCTGAACCTCAGATTTTTGAAACTCACTTTGACATCTTTGTGCGTTTTGGGCCTATACCGTGGGTCTCCCATCCTCCTCAATTTTTCAAGTCACCAGCCTCCACTGAGATACACATTTGTGATCTATGATTTTCCGTCTTCAGGTCCTCCACCTCCCTCTCACTGGTCTCCATGGTCCTCAGCTCCACCACCATATCTCTCAGCTCATCACAGATATCAGCAGTGGTCTGGCCGCTCGTCTGTTCATGGATCGTCTCTGTAGCTTCAGTCCATTGGATATCGATCAAACTCTCTCTACACCCTCCACTCTCTACCTGAGCCCATGTTCTGGACATACAGAACAGCAACACCAGCAGAAATACAGCACCCCTCATTCTGAAATGGCACCTCTTCAGAAATGATGTATGAGGTTCTGTCCCCTTCTTTATACACGTACAATGGTAGTGAGACAATGCATGACAAATGGAACATATACTTAGGAAGTAATATGTACCAAAAGAAATCTGGGATACGGATAATATCACGACTCAGGATATGACCCAGATGCAGACGGTACAGTTCTCAGAATATTTATGATGAAAAAAAGGGCAGGCAAAGGGCAGGCAGGGGTTTGTGATCAGGTCAGAGTCAGGCAGGTACAGGACGGCAGGCAAGCTCAGGGTCAGAGCAAGATTAATAGTCAGAACGGGGGAAAACTAGAAAACAGAACTTGAGCAAATGGAAGAGGGGAAAGCACACTGGTAAGACCTGACAAAACGAACTGGCAACAGCGAGAGACCGCAGGTATAAATACACAGGGGATAATGGGAAGATGGGCAACACCTGGAGGGGGGTGGAGACAAGCATAAAGACAGGTGAAACAGATCAGGGTGTGACAGATCCAGTAAAACACGGTGAGTTGACCTCATAGGCTATTTTACAGTTTTTGCTTTCTGTTTCTGATTTCTGAAACTATGGCTCCTTTTCTCTAGACTCTACACACAAAACCCCAAAACACACACAACATGCAAATCATCACACATCTCTTGCAAAACCAAAAACTTAATTCAAAACTATTTTAACTCTTCTCAAAATGGTGTTTTTGCATCAAAACTCTACACACAAACCATCAAATGATTAGCTCTTATACACGGCAACTACACACGGACATGACACGTAAAACACTATCTTGTGTATTTTGCATGTTCAGTGTGCAGTGGAGTCCACGGCAGTTTGGCATAGCACTCACACGTACATGTATGTGCACAAATATATACATTTTGTATGCATATTCAGTATATATTTACACTATATACAGAAATGCAAGGGGGGGAAATCAAATGTATTTCTTTCTCAAAACATTGTATTTTCAACCAGATTTCGGGATGAACAGTAACAGAAAACAAATACAGGAGAAGATAAATGAATAGGCTTGTTACTATAAAAAGAAAAACATTTAGGGTCTCCTCTTTGGGTCTGGCCACAGCACCTCAACATCACAAGCGATGTTCTCTCTGGCTAAACAGCGGGGGAAGTAGTGTCTAGAGTGGCATATCCAACCCTGGCATGCCCCCTCGTCTATGTCACCACAGGCCTCCTCCATTGCCTGGAGAAGGGGTATGCATTGGGGTGATTGGCAATCGTATACCTTCCAACCGAAACTAACTCTATTGGGTTTGGAAATGGAGAATATGGTGGCAGGTTGAGTATCAACTTGCAGATGGTCAATAAACCAATTGCGGACCAAAGCAGCTTGAAACCAGATTGAAACTTACGTTGTGCAAGATGACAACAAACCTGGACTGCTCTGGCCCTTTCCTCTGGTTGTTGGGAATGAGGATATTATGCAAAGTGTCAAGAAAGGAGATAATGTGGGTGGTATTGTAAGGACCAAGAGTGGCATGATGATGGACACCATTCTGACTAATGGCTGCACACATTGTGATTTTGCCACCACACTGTCCAGGGACATTGACGATAGCGCCGTGTCCTATGAGGTTTCTTCCCCTGCGTCTGGTTTTGCCTAGGTTAAAGCCGACCTCATCAATGTAGACGAAATCATGATGCTCTGCAGCAGTATCTAGTTCCACAACTCTCTGAAACAGACAAGAGACAACATTATTGTATGACAGTATGAATAGACACAGAGCAGTCAATATATAGCACAGTAGACTGGAATACAGTACCAATGACAGGATAGTATAGCTTACTTGTACATATTCATAGCGCAGTTGTTTCACTCTGTCAGAATATCGCTCAAATGGTACTCTGTAGAGCTGCTTCATACGAATCTGATGGCATTTCAGGAGACGGCCAAGTCCGGATAAACTCACCCTATTTATGTTACTGAATGTTGTGTTGTCAATGATGATGTGGTGTTGCAGTTGTCGTAAACGTATGCAGTTGTTTGAAATGACCATAGTCACTGTGTTGTTCCTGCTCTGCTGTAAACAGACGGTTTCTTCCTCCATTGAAGGTCCGTCTAGCAATTCTGCAAAAACATGTGAATGGGTAGGGTACAAGATTTCTTTCAGTATGAAATTAAATGTTACTGTAGTGCTGCAAGTACAGTAGGTTAATTTAACTGTTATCATTTCCAAATGTCCTGGTAACACTTGCTACAGTGTAGCGGCTCAAGTTGGGCTGGACCCTCTGCTCATCCTCCCTGAAACTCAAACCATGGTTGACCACATGGTCCTCTTCCTCGTCCTCATCCTCTTTCCCCTCCTCATCCTTTCCTTGTCCTTGTCCTCCTCCTTGTGCTTGTCCTCGTCCTCTTCCTTGTCATTGTCCTCTTCCTCCTCCTTGTTCTCGCCCCCCTCTTACTCTCACTCCTCTTCCTCTAACTCTCTCTCCAAAATTGACCTCAATTGCTGTCCAAACCAAGAAAGCCAGCCTGAAGCCTATTTATAGTGCTCAAGCTCTGATTTCTAAGTGAAGAAATTAGCTATACGTGTCTTGACACGTGAGCTCTGGGTGTAGATAAATGAGTGTGGCATTTGGAATGACCAACAAAACACAAACAAAACACAAGACCTGTTAGTTTTGAATGATGTGTCTAATGTAGAGAACTGTGTTTAGTGTTTCGCAAAAAGTGTGCTTTATGATCGCAAACTGAGTCTAAAGCAGATAATGTGCTTGCAGTTGTGCAGACACGGCCTGAAGATTAGGTACATGAGTTAATGGTTTCACTGAACGTGTCTCAAGTACCACTTTTAGTGTGTTAGCAATTGTAAAAAAAATAAAATACAAATAAAAAAAATGTAAGCTGACGCTGTGGGAGAACCACACATGTTGTTTGTTTTAAGGTCTCTCTCTCTCTTTATCTCCACAAAGTTTGTAGGACTTTGTGTTTCCATAATGAAGTCTTTGGTGAGATTTCGGTGTCGGTCAAGTATGTCCTCTGCCGACCCTTTTGATAGGAATCTATTTACAGGACTTAACACATACTGGTACTGCTGGCATAAGAAACAATGCATGTAGGTTGGTAAACTAAGTAAGATGTAAAGTTTCAAACTTTCCATTTCTAGTTCAAATAAATACCTTGCTCCATGTTACAACAGTTTCACTTTATTGTTTTCACAGGGTCAATTATTTCAAATACAAACTATAAATTGCATAGATCTGATATAGTCTCGCCGGAGTTTTTACACATAAATATACATCTCATTGCTAGTTGAGCATAACACAGTGACCAGAGACTGAGGAGTAGCGTCTGTGTGTGTGTGTGTCAAGGTTTATCCATTCCGGAAGCATAACTATGTGAGTGAGTGAAGGCTGTGCAAACAAGCCTCCTTGTTGCCATTGACGACAATCCTGTTTCCATTAGCGACACTGCCATTGCCATTATCAGTGACACTTCTGTTGCTATTGATGACCATCCCGTGGCTATTAACAACAGTCCAGTTTCCATTGACTACACATGTCACCTGTCCCCTAATGGCGTCCTGAAGGATGGTGACCCAGCGTTGTCCCCCAGCATTGACCTGGACTGGGTCAGTGTGGAGGTCAGCCATTTAGGGGGGGGGGGGGTCTCCACACTGTAGCCCAGCAGAGGGACATTGGACAGGGCCTTCACATCCTGGGGAGATGGGGTGAGGATGGAGATGGGGCGTGGTAGGATGGCAAAATGTACATTTCATAAATGCCTTGCATTGTGTGTGTGTGTGTGTGTGTGTGTGTCGGCAGCAGACTGATAGGTCATTCATCACTCTGCTCCAGTGCTTTCTTACAAGCCACCACACATAAACCATTACCATGGTGACAGGATGTAAGATAGCCTAACACTCCAATTCAGCTGAGTCACACACACAAGCACACACACGCATGTACATATGCGCACACACCAGTGGAGGCTGGTGGGAGGAGCAATAGGAGAACGGGCTCAGTGTAACGGCTGGAATGGAATCAATGGAATGGTACCAAATACAGCATAAATGTGTTTGACACTGTTCCAATTATTACATTCCAGCCATTACAATGAGCCTGTACTCCTATATCAAATGTATTTATTTTATATCAAATCAAATGTATTTATATAGCCCTTCGTACATCAGCTGATATCTCAATGTGCTGTACAGAAACCCAGCCTAAAATCCCAAACAGCAAGCAATGCCGGTGTAGAAGCACGGTGGCTAGGAAAATCTCCCTAGAAAGGCCAAAACCTAGGAAGAAACCTAGAGAGGAACCAGGCTATGAGGGGTGGCCAGTCCTCTTCTGGCTGTGCCGGGTGGAGATTATAACAGAACATGGCCAAGATGTTCAAATGTTCATAAATGACCAGCATGGTCAAATAATAATAATCACAGGCAGAACAGTTGAAACTGGAGCAGCAGCACGGCCAGGTGGACTGCGGACAGCAAGGAGTCATCATGCCAGGTAGTCCTGAGGCATGATCCTAGGGCTCAGGTCCTCCGAGAGAGAGAGAGAGAGAGAGAGAGAATTAAAGAGAGCATACTTAAATTCACACAGGACACCGGATAAGACAGTAGAAGTACTCCAGATATAACAAACTGGCCCTAGCCCCCCGACACATAAACTACTGCAGCATAAATACTGGAGGCTGAGACAGGAGGGGTCAGGAGACACTGTGTCCCCATCCAATGATACCCCTGGACAGGGCCAAACAGGAAGGATTTAACCCCACCCACTTTGCCAAAGCACTTTCCCACACCACTAGAGGGATATCTTCAACCACCAACCATCCTGAGACAAGGCCGAGTATAGCCCACAAAGATCTCCGCCACGGCACAACCCAAGGGAGGGCGCCAACCCAAACAGGAAGATCACATCAGTGACTCAACCCACTCAAGTGACGCACCCCTCCTAGGGATGGCATGAAAGAGCACCAGTAAGCCAGTGACTCAGCCTCTGTAATAGGGTCAGAGGCATAGAATCCCAGTGGAAAGAGGGGAACCGGCCAGGCAGAGACAGCAAGGGTGGTCCGTTGCTCCAGAGCCTTTCCGTTCACCTTCACACTCCTGGACCATACTACACTCAATCATATGACCCACTGAAGAGATGAGTCTTCAGTAAAGACATAAAGGTTGAGACCGAGTTTGCGTCTCTCACATGGGTAGGCAGACCATTCCATAAAAATGGAGCTCTATAGGAGAAAGCCCTGCCTCCAGCTGTTTGCTTAGAAATTCTAGGGACAATTAGGAGGCACCCTACGGTCTTGTGACGTAGCGTATGTGTAGGTATGTACGGCAGGAGCAAATCAGAGAGATAGGTAGGAGCACGCCCATTAATGCTTTGTAGGTTAGCAGTAAAAGCTTGAAATCAGCCCTTGCCTTGACAGGAAGCCAGTGTAGGGAGGCTAGCACTGGAGTAATATGATACATTTTTTGGGGTTCTAGTCAAGATTCTAGCAGCCGTATTTAACACTAACTTAAGTTTATTTAGTGCTTTATCCGGGTAGCCGGAAAGTAGAGCATTCAGTAGTCTAACCTAGAAGTAACAAAAGCATGGATACATTTTTCTGCATCATTTTTGGACAGAAAGTTTCTGTTTTTTGCAATGTTACGTAGATGGAAAAAAGCTGTCCTTGAAATGGCCTTGATATGTTCGTCAAAAGAGAGATCAGGGTCCCGAGTAACGCCGAGGTCCTTCACAGTTTTATTTGAGACGACTGTACAACCATTATGATTAATTGTCAGATTCAACAGAAGATCTCTTTGTTTCTCTGGACCTAGAACAAGCATCTCTGTTTTGTCCGAGTTTAAAAGTAGAAAGTTTGCAGCCATCCACTTCCTTATGTCTGAAACACAGGCTTCTAGCGAGGGCAAATTTGGGGCATCACCATGTTTCATTGAAATGTACAGCTTTGTGTCATCTGCATAGCAGTGAAAGTTAACATTCTGTTTTCGAATGACATCCCCAAGAGGTAAAATATATAGTGAAAACAATAGTGGTTCTAAAACGGAACCTTCAGGAACACCGAAATGTACAGTTGATTTGTCAGAGGACAAACCATTCACAGAGACAAACTGATATCTTTCCGACAGATAAGATCTAAACCAGGCCAGAACTTGTCCGTGTAGACCAATTTGGGTTTCCAATCTCTCCAAAAGAATGTGTTGACCGATGGTATCAGAAGCAGCACTAAGGTCTAGGAGCACGAGGACAGATGCAAAGCCTCGGTCTGATGCCATTAAAAGGTCATTTACCACCTTCACAAGTGCAGTCTCAGTGCTATGATGGGGTCTAAAACCAGACTGGAGCATTTCGTATACATTGTTTGTCTTCAGAAAGGCAGCGAGTTGCTGCGCAACAGCCTTTTCTAAAAATGTTGAGAGGAATGGAAGATTCGATATAGGCCGATAGTTTTTTATATTTTCTGGATCAAAGTTTGGCTTTTTCAAGAGAGGCTTTATTACTGCCACTTTTAGTGAGTTTGGTACACATCCGGTGGATAGAGAGCCGTTTATTATGTTCAACATAGGAGGGCCAAGCACAGGAAGCAGCTCTTTCAGTAGTTTAGTTGGAATAGGTTCCAGTATGCAGCTTGAAGGTTTAGAGGCCATGATTAATAGCTCCTCCCACAAGCCTCCTCTGACACACACACACACATACACACGCACATATGAACTGATGAACGCACGCACATACACACGCTCTACACACACAGACACACGCACACACACACACCTGGACTGGACAGAGGCTGGACACAGAGCCTCCCACGGGACACATAGTGGAGACTGAGATTAGAGGCATGGAGAGCACCTATTAAGCATTTACTATCAGGCAATGTCTTTTTTAGGTATTTTGGGGGTGCGGTCCGGACCAGACCAAAATACCTACAAATCTGAACCAATCATAGACGCCTATATTTGTTTCAAAGTCCACAGACATCCGGACCGGCCTTATTTAAGCCAAATTAGTTCAGATTTTGTCCGGTCCGTACAGGTCTTGATTTGGGCCAAACGCCTATGTTTGGTTCAGATTTGACTCGGGCCGGGCCGACCTTCATTTCAACGTCCA
This sequence comes from Oncorhynchus mykiss, assembly GCF_013265735.2. Taxonomy (NCBI): domain Eukaryota; kingdom Metazoa; phylum Chordata; class Actinopteri; order Salmoniformes; family Salmonidae; genus Oncorhynchus; species Oncorhynchus mykiss. Next base: position 29,350,710 of record NC_048585.1, on the reverse strand, counting down.
GAGACGTCCGGTCCCGACTGGCCTATATTTGGCCCAAATATAGACGTCTATAATTGGTTTCGATTTAGTCTGGACCAGACAATCATAGACGACATAAGTTTGAACAGTGTGGTACAGTACAGTACAGTAGAGCACCGCAGATTACAGCATGGTACAGTACAGTAGAGCACAACAGAGTACAGTACGGTACAGTACAGTAATGTAAAGGAAAGAAAAGTAGAGTAAAGCATGGTTCAGGACAGTAGAGTACAGGACCATACAGTAGTGATGGGAAACCAAGGCTTTCTCAAGGCTCTGGCACTTTCACTAAATTGTGCCAAAAACTGTTAATTGCTCAGAGCTTCAATATCTGTTCACAATAAACATTAGTGACATCTGCTAGTCAGCAATAAATAGCAGCGTTTGATTATCAGATAGATGTCGTTTTTTATATTTCTTTATCAGAACTCCTTGACGCAGCAGTTAGAGGTTGGCTTTAGTACCCTATAATCAGTTGGAATACAAGGTCAAGGTCTTACCTAATGCTTCCCTTTGTTGCTTTCAAGTTGACTATTTTTCAAAATGGATTATATGGCACGATTTAGGATGCTGAAGACAGAAGCTTATACTATATTAAATACAATTATCTGAACAACAGTGCAGAAAGTGTGGTTTCACAAATGAAAATCTAAATTGTGTGCCTACAGAGGGATTTGACCACACACCCTCACTTCCCTGAACGTTCCATAGTTCACCACACTGTAAAAAAAATATATTTGGAACTACAGTGTCCAATAGAGGTTGGTGTTTGAAAACAACTTGGAATCGAAGAAAGCACTGGAACCAGCACAAAATCAGTGGGATCTCGCATTTTGCAACACAGGCTTTGAAAAAGCAGGTAATAAAATAAAGCTTCGAAAGTCATTGATGTGCTTCTGATAAAGTAATACACGCATCGGCACACCACTTCGAAGTTAGCTGCTTAGCGATTTCAACACAAGCCTTGGAGCTCTGGTATCAAACTAAACATCACTGCTGTGAAAGTACAGTAGAGCACAGTAGAGTATAGTATTACAGTGGCTTGCGAAACTATTCACCCCTTGGCATTTTTCCTATTTTGTTGCCTTATAACCTGGAATTAAAATACATTTTGGGGGGGTTTGTATCATTTGATTAACACAACATGCCTACCACTTTGAAGATGCAAAATATTATTTTTATTGTGAAACAGACAAGAAATAAGACAAAAAAAACAGAAAACTTTAGCGTGCATAGCTATCTTCCCCCCCTCCCCCAAAGTCAATACTTTGTAGAGCCACCTTTTGCAGCACTTACAGCTGAAAGTCTCTTGGGGTATGTCTCCATAAGCTTGGCACATCTAGCCGCAGGGATTTTTGCCCGTTCTTCAAGGTAAAACTGCTCCAGATCCTTCAAGTTGGATGGGTTCCGCTCTTGTACAGCAATCTTTAAGTCATAGCACAGATTCTCAATTGGATTGAGAATGCTTCACTGTGGGGATGGTTTCTCGGGGTGATGAGAGGTGTTGGGTTTGTGCCAGACATAGCGTTTTCCTTGATAGCCAAAAAGCTCAATTTTAGTCTCATCTGACCAGAGTACCTTCTTCCATATGTTTGGGGAGTCTCCCACATGCCTTTTGGCGAACACCAAACGTGTTTGCTTATTTTATTCTTTAAGCAATGGCTTTTTTCTGGTCACTCTTCCGTAAAGCCTAGCTCTGTGGAGTGTATGGCTTAAAGTGGTCCTATGGACAGATACTCCAACCTCCGCTGTGGAGCTTTGCAGCTCCTTCAGGGTTATCTTGGTCTCTTCGTTGCCTCTCTGATTAATGCCCGCCTTGTCTGGTCTGTGAGTTTTGGTGGAACGCCCTCTCTTGGCCGGTTTGTTGTGGTGCCATATTCTTTCCATTTTCTAAAAATTGATTTAATGGTGCTCCGTGGGATGTTCAAGGTTTCAGATATTTATTTAAAACCCAACCCTGATCTGTACTTCTCCACAACTTTTTCCCTGACCTGTTTGGAGAGCTCCTTGGTCTTCATGGTGCCGCTTGCTTGGTGGTACCTCTTCCTTAGTGGTGTTGCAGACTCTGGGGCCTTTCAGAACAGGTGTATATATATATATATATATACTGAGATCATCTGACAGATCATGTGACACTTAGATTGCACACAATTGGACTTTGTTAAACTTATTATGTGACTTCTGAAGGTAGTTGGTTGCACCAGATCTTATTTAGGAGCTTCATAGCAAAGGGGGTGAATACATGTGCACACAACACTTTTCCATTTATTTTTTGTTTAGAATTTTTGGGAACTTTTTTCATTTCACCAATTTGAACTATTTTGTGTATGTCCATTACATTACATCCAAATAAAAATTGAAATTAAATTACAGGTTGTAATGCAACAAAATAGGAAAAACACCAAGTGGGGTGAATTATTTTGCAAGGCACTGTATCTTGAGTAGTGTACTGTATTGTACCCTACTTTATTCTACAAAACTAAACTGTACTCTACTGAATTAAACTATACTGTACTCTACTCCACTCCACTGAATAAAACTTGATTTTCCTGTACTGTACCGTGATGTTCAGACTTGTTAAACATAGCTTTGAGGTCTATGATTCGTTCAGATTTGGATGTGGTCCTCACCGACCAAATGTGTACATTTTTGGGGGCGGAACAAATGTTTTCAAATCTAATTTTATTGGTCGCATACACATGTTTAGCAGATGTTATTGCAGGTGTAGCAAAATGCTTGGATAATAGAATAAAATCCAGCATGCTTGTCAAGTGTTTTAACCAGACCTACTTACAATCAGTGCATTGAACATGGGTAGATAAATAACAACATATCACAGTCATAGCAACGACAACAACCATCTGTAACCGTTACTGTGAATGGCATTGTAGTTGAATTGGTCTGTTGGTTGTATCATTGTGGTATAATTGTGGTATAATGCTTATTTCGGAATGTATGTGTAGTTGAAATTTGAATATAAAATGTTTTTACAACGTCCGGAAACGTCTTTTCAATATTTATTTTTTTACATCTGTAAAAAATGTGATGAGTGTCAAACTCATTCAATGGAGGGTCTAGTGTCTGTTGGTTTTTGTTTTTACTCTTCCTCAAATGCATGTGATGTCAATATCTGGAAAAGACGTCTAAAAGATGTGTTTTCAATGTCATTTTACATACTTTCTGGCAGCCAGAAACTCTCACCAGACCGACACACAAACAGAATACTCATTGATATTCATCAAAGCATTTTATTCAGCATCGATGCTCATAAAGATTTGTGAACTTGCTGATCTGCAGAAAATCTAAATGCTCCCCCTTAAATGAAAAAGGATTGCATTTACTTAAGCCGACGACTCGCTCGTCAGATCATTTCCCCACGTGCGTACAAACATTCCCTTTTCGCTGAGCCACAGATATACATATTTCATGTTGCTTTCTCTACATCAGTGACAGTGTGCAAAACAGAAAGAGAGGGGTGAGAAGAGGCAGAGAAAAGCAGGTTATTAGCAAAAGACAGGCAGTTTTATATTAATGTGAGAAATGGAGGAATACGGATTCTCAGTTTCTCAGTCACAGTGGGGAGGGGGGGGGGGGTGTGCAATGACACAGCTGTGAGTGTCTAAGTAACTTCCCCTTGCATCAGCTGATGGCCTTACCATCTGCCCCACGCTCCTCTCTCTCTCTCTCGGTCTCCATCCATCCATCTCTACCTACCTCTATCACTTCATCTCAAAAGACACACATACACACACACATACGCATACACACACCTCAGCCTGTGTCTGTGGACTGGGTCGTCTGTGCAAGTGGGGTCGTCTTAATCTCTCCTCCTAGTGCTGTGTTTCCACCTCCCCCTGAGTCTGTCGATAAGTGTGTGTATTAATTCAACCCAAATATGGGATGAGACTTGCCGATGTCATGGATTTGGTTTTGATGTACCAACTCCAGATTGCTCCTGTTGGTGTACAGGTTTGATTAGGTTTCATGTAGTATGTGCAGAGAGTTATCAGGCTTGCTGATTAACTTTAGGCTCCTTCACACTAACACACACAGGAAGAATTGGTATTTTAGTTTGATCCAATGTTGCTACAGTTGGAAGTCCACACATGAATTGCTTTGAGTACAGACAGACAGAAATGCTTTGTCTTGAACCATTTCTATGTAAGCATATGTATGTAAATCAAGAGATTGTGCGGAGTCATTGGGCAAATTGCATCCATCTTTGATGTGTGCTTGTCTTTGTGTGTCTTTGTGTGTGTACTCAAACATGACAAACACGCAATTGTATCTCATTTGTCTCAGGTCTCTCTATATGAAGGGCTGATTGGCATAAAGTGTTGTTTATGCCATTTCACTCTGGCAAGTTGACAAATTCAATCACCTCCTAACAGCAATGTGTCGACTGTGGCACAGGCAAATTGCCTTCTCACTTTGGGGGATCGCTCTGCATGGCATTATGTCTGTGTGACATTCTGTCTGTTTGTCTGACAGAACAGGAGAGAGGCTGGTGCAGGACTATGATATTACTGTGATTCTACTGGGCTTTTATGGTACAGATAGTACTGCACTTCCCTTGTAACCACTGGCTTGCTGGTTCAATCATCACCCCCAACAGTAGTGTTATAACACAGAGCACTGCAGGTGAAGGACATTCCTCCAGACAGACCAGGACTAGTCCACCTAATTTCCCCAGCCATCTATCTCACTCTCTGGGGTGGCTCTCTCGGCAGGCTTTACTGGGTCTGGCGCTCCATAGTTCGGGGGGGGGGGAAGGGTGAGGGCCAGAGAAATCCCTCTTAGATCAGAGAGGGAGAGAGATAAAGATCGCAGCCATCTTCACTTTTCACCTCCATGCTTAGGCTCAAGGTGTTCTCTTTCTCCTCTGCCTGTCTACCAGTCAATAGCAAACTCGTTTGATTTCCTTTCATTTTTTTTTTGTGGGGATAGAAGGAAGGTCATGATGAGATAAGTGTAGACCGATCTATTCACTTCAGCTTGTTATTTTCTCTGTGGCCTGCAGTTAGATCCTCTCTCTCTCTCTCTCTCTCTCTCTCTCTCGTTGGCCATGTGAAATTAATGCTTTGCAGATAAACACAGAGGGAAATGAACTTTGATGTTTGGGTCTTTATAGATATTTTTCACCTTTTGACTTTAGGAAATGAAACTTTACTTTAATGCAGATAAAAAGACGAGGAAGGGATGATGAGAGGGAAAGGAGTACACACTGGTGATGTGGTGAGAGGGAACATGTATGAATTCATGAGCCTCAGACAAATCGATCACAAAGTATCCTGTTGGCTTACCTTCAGGCGGATGAGATTGATTTATGCAGATCTCGGGGTGTGCGTGTGCATGTGCGTGTGCATGTGCATTGCATAAATTATATTCAGAACTCACATGCAACACTTTACCAGGCTAATGTTGAGCTATGCTTTCTTTTCATTGCCTCCTAATGGCCTGTGTTACCTTAAAGAAAAATGACACCAGAAGTGTTCTGCTCTGCAGTAGGACTGACGTCTTGGGTCTAAGGGCAGGGAGAGTAAGGCAAGCGTTCCCCTTCTGAAGACGCCTAACAAAAACGAGGATAAATAAGGTGGTTTAGTTAATCATTCGGCTCGGTTGGAGCCAAGCTCATTGAGCTCTATTCCTCCTCATTTAAAACCTGTTCGGTGAAAAAACTCCCTGGCCTGCTATTGAATTTTGTTTCTTCTTGCTCTAAATGGGTTCATTAGAGAACAGATGCCTGTCAGAATGGGGTTTGAACGTGGGAAGAGCACCTTCATCCTAAATCATCTATAGACTCCCGGCGCTCTAAACTCACTGAGGCATTGTGGCCATCAACACAGAGAGGTGCTGAGACAGAGATAATGGATGGAGGAGGGAGACACAGGGGCTGTGTGACCGCAGATGTTGTGTAAATTGGTGTTCCAATATTGCTGCGTTAGGTTGGAGCGAGTGTGACGTGACAAGGAACCCAGCTGGAGCTGTGTGGGGTCCTCTGTTCAGGGCTGTGGAAACTGTGGGTCTCTAGTGCTGCATGGAAGTGTAGAGTCAGCAGTTAGATAGGAGAACACACACACACGTGCAGTACACATACACACACACACACCAGGGGTCCTCTTTGGCAGGATTAATGATGCAGCAAACAAATCCGTGTTCTTCTCCAGGCTCCCTATGCTCCCTTCCTCCTCGCTCACAGCTGGCTGTGTTTGATCTCACCTGGACTGTCCTCAATATCTCTACAACCATACCAAAGAGAGCTCCCAGCACTGTGATGTGTAGCTAGCTATATGTAGCTATAGCCGTATGTGGGAACAGTGACTGTGTGCGCCATTAGACCGCAAATGAAAGAACTGCATCAAATCATAGGACTGAGAACACTTGTTTGAATGGCTCGCTCATGAACACATATGAAGTCAAAAGCACACACACCAGTGGAGGCTCCTCAGAGGAGGAAGGGAAGTACCATCCTCCTCTGAATTTCCTAAAATTTTTAAGTAGTGAAACATTTCAAAGTTATCCTTTTTAGATAAAACTATACAAAATATATTCACATGTCACCAAATAACTGATTAAAACACACTGTTTTGCAATGAAAGTCTACAGTAGCCTCAACAGCACTCTGTAGGGTAGCACCATGGTGTACCAGAGTATAGATAGTATCCGTCCTCCTCTGGGTACATTGACTTCAATACAAAACCTAGGAGGCTCGTGGTTCTCATCCCCTTCCACAAACAGTAACTTTGATAACTTCCAGAGGAAGTCCCCCAACCTATCAGAGTTATTGCAGCATGAACTGACATGCTTTCCACCCAATCAAAGGATCAGATAATGAATCTAGTACTGAAAGCCTAAGCTACAGCTAGCTAGCACTGCAGTGCATCAAATGTGGTGAGTAGTTAACTCAAAAAGAGAGAGAAAGACAAGTTTATTTAAAATTAATTCATTCAAAAATAAAGGAAAAGCAAAAGAGAGAGAGGGAGAGAGAGCTATTTCACTTTTTTAATTTAAATAGCTAGGGAATGCAGCTAGCTAGTTTAGCCTACTCAGACACCTGGCTCAAACAGAGAGGGATGCTATGTTATCTAGCTGGCTATGGCTATCCAACACTGTAACTTCCAATTCAAGGTAAGCTTTATGGTTTTACTAATTTATTATGTTGGTGTAATTGCTAAACCGCTTGCGAACTGTACTCTGTACTGCATGAGTGTAGCAGGGTTACTAAGGCTTAAGTTCTAGTAGCTATGTTGTTGACTTTACGTTAGCTAATATGGTGTCAACAATGTAGGCTGTGTGTAGCGGTTAGCGGTTATGATAAGAAGGTTTGGCATGGAAAGGTTTGTTCGCCTGGTCACAGCTCAGCAACTTGTTCCTGGACTTTCTGACGGGCCGCACCCCAGGAGGTGAGGGTAGAAAACAACATCTCCACCCCGCTGATCCTAAATGCTGGGGCCCCACAAGGGTGCGTTCTCAGCCCTCTCATGCACTCTGTTCACCCATGACTGCGTGGCCATGTACGCTTCCAACTCAATCATCAAGGTTGCAGACGACACTACAGTGGGAGGTCTGATTACCAACAACAACGAGACGGCCTACAGGGAGAAGGCGAGGGCCCTCGGAACGTGGTGTCAGGAAAATAACCTCTCACTCAATGCCAACAAAACAAAGGAGATGATCGTGAACTTCAGGAAACAGCAGAGGGAGCATCCCCCTATCCACATCGATGGGACAGTAGTGGAGAAGGTAGAAAGTTTTAAATTCCCCGGCATACACATCACGGACAAACTGAAATGGTCCACCCACACAGACAGCGTGAAATTTGGCTTGTCACCTAAAACCCTCACAAACTTTTACAGATGCGCAATCGAGAGCATCCTGTCGGGCTGTATCACCGCCTGGTATGGCAACTGCTCCGCCCACAACTGCAAGGCTTTCCAGAGGGTGGTGTGGTCTGCACAACACATCACCGGGGGCATACTACCTGCCCTCCAGGACACCTACAGCACCCGATGTCACAGGAAGGCCAAAAAGATCATCAAGGACAACAATCACCCGAGTCACTGCTTGTTCACCCCGCTATCATCCAGAAGGTGAGGTCAGTACAAGTGCATCAAAGCTGGGACCAAGAGACTGAAAAACAGCTTCTATCTCAAGGCCACCAGACTGTTAAACAGCCATCACTAACATTGAGTGGCTGCTGCCAACATACAGACTCAAATCTCTGGCCACTTTAAGACATTTAATAAATGGATTTAATAAAGGTATCACTAGTCACTTTAAATATCCTACGCTACTCATCTCATATGTATATATATTGTATTCTGACCATCTACTGCATCTTGCAGATGCCGCACAGCCATCGCTCATCCATATATTTATATGTACATATTCTTATTCATCCCTTTACATTTGTGTGTATAAGGTAGTCGTTGTGAATTTGTTAGATTACTTGTTAGATATTACTGCACTGTCGGAACCAGAAGCACAAGCATTTCGCTATACTGGCATTAACATCTACTAACCATGTGTACATGACCAATAAAATATGATTTGGATTTGATTGGACAGCTGCTGTGTTGTGCACAAGCGAAGGGAAAAGGTGAGAGGAGAGCGCGTAGATGTGAGAAGGAATTATACAACGATTCGCTTGACCTGTGCACCTACAATACGCTGTAAACGTTTATTCATAGGCCAGGCTGTAGCAACCTCGTGATTGGTATAGCGAACATTTGAGTATCATGCAGTAGCCTAAACCTGTCGATGTTACATTGAGCTGGGTGAATGGAATATGAATGACTGTAATCCATGTGCTGTAATAGAAATAAGGTCATACTAATAAAAAAATGATGTCACCGACCGCCACTGACACACACACACACATACACACAGAGACAGACAGACTCTGTCTCACACACACTCCTACTCTCTCACCATGCAGGTGTACGGTGTGTGTTGTTATTACCAGGTAACAGATTAACACATTGAGCAAGAGGCTTAAGGACAGAAGGAGTGTGTCTCTCTAGCCTGAAGTTAATAATCACTGCTACACAGTACACACACCCACACGCGCATGCACACATGTCTACACGAACACACAAACAAACACATGCACGCACGCACACACACACACACTCACACAGAGAGCCAGAGCCAGCCTCACTAACAGATACCTCATGCAGTTGTAGTAATTGCGTTCTTCCGCTCTGTGACCAGTCTGCCTCTGTACCACAGTGACACCTCATGGCCACTAGTGGAACTCTCTCTGGATAAATGCCCACAGCCCACTCAAACAGAGTTAATAAAAAACAATAATGGTACACAGTAAAACAACAGAACAACAGAAATGCATTTCCTTCTCTGCCCCCCCCCCCCCAAAAAAAATGTCATTATGTTCTTTTGGACTAACTGAGAAAAATCTGTAGCTGTGAATGTTGCTGTTGTCAGAGCCACTAATGGTATTCTGAGTGTATTCATAAACACCGAGCTAAATTCAATCCATCAGGGATTATTGAATTATGAGGAGAGCTGCTGTAGTGTAGACTTTCCTGGGGTCTCAGTGGGAATTCAACAAGCACAATGAAAAGCCAAGCCGGATCAGGTTCAACTGAATTACAACAGCCATTACTCCTCTCTGTCTGTCACTGCCCTTCTTCAAACAGAAACTAAACGCACACAAACGCGCATGCACATACGGACGCAGGCATGCATACACACACAGACACCTCCAGTTACAGAGTGACAGACAGGGGAGAGTGAGGGGGAAAGTAATAAACTATGAATCAGTGGAGAAAACACACAAAACAACCCCATGAGTCACAACAACACTCATATGTCTGGAGGAAGGACGTGCGTGAGTGCAAGCGTGCGTCCTAGTTTGATTAAAAACCGGGTAGCATGGAATCTCTACCTCCCTGGCCCTCCCTCTCTCTCTGTGGCATAGCTCCAGCCCTGGCTGAAAGTCAGGAGCACCTCTCCTCTCACAGAAGGTAATGGAGACAGTGAAAGAGTGATGGCTGTTTTATGACACAGAAGTAGCCAGGTAATGGCAGCACTACCAGGTAATGGTGTTGAGATAGAGACATTTCTGTGCTGGCCTGGAGTACAGAGAGCTGTGATATCCTGCTCGTGACAGATGGCCAAGTCTCTAATGACACCCTATTCTCTAGCAGTGCATTAGTTTTCACTAGAGCCCAAAAGGGAAGGGTGTTACCTGTACATGAAAATGCAACCATAGACAGGCTATCTGAAACATGCTCTAGCCCGCCACCCAGTGGAAGGTTGTTATTGACACAGATGATGTGATGTAGACTAGAATAGATAAAAGAAGGAAAAAAGTGTGTGTGTGTGTTATTTATTATGGAGGATGTGAGTAGACAGTAATCTATGGAGACATCTCTCAGTGGTTGTGTCAGATATCCCTCGCCATCAATCTCCTTGTCTCCATCACTCACACAATCGCACACACTTACACACACTGTGGATAAAATATGTGTGTGTGCATGTTTGAGAGAGGGAAATCAAATGGCCCACAGTGTGTGTGTGTGTAACAAGGGGGTAGCAGTCAATGGGAAAATGTGGAACAGCTAGGAACTGGGTGTCGTTCATATGCACTTAAAGGCTTTTAACATGAAGAAGCTTTTCACACTAAATACAAGCTGTGTGTGTGTGTGTGTGTGTGTGTGTCAAATCAAATTGATCGCATACACATATTCTGCAGATGTTATTGCGTGTGTAGCGAAATTCTTGTGTTTCTAGCTTCAACAGTGCAGCAATATCTAACAATTTACAACAATACACACAAATGTACAAGTACAAGAATGGAATTAAGGAATACAGTGCCTTGCGAAAGTATTCGGCCCCCTTGAACTTTGCGACCTTTTGCCACATTTCAGGCCTCAAACATAAAGATATAAAACTGTATTTTTTTATGAAGAATCAACAACAAGTGGGACACAATCATGAAGTGGAACGACATTTATTGGATATTTCAAACTTTTTTAACAAATCAAAAACTGAAAAATTGGGCGTGCAAAATTATTCAGCCCCCTTAAGTTAATACTTTGTAGCGCCACCTTTTGCTGCGATTACAGCTGTAAGTCGCTTGGGGTATGTCTCTATCAGTTTTGCACATCGAGAGACTGACATTTTTTCCCATTCCTCCTTGCAAAACAGCTCGAGCTCAGTGAGGTTGGATGGAGAGCATTTGTGAACAGCAGTTTTCAGTTCTTTCCACAGATTCTCAATTGGATTCAGATCTGGACTTTCACTTGGCCATTCTAACACCTGGATATGTTTATTTTTGAACCATTCCATTGTAGATTTTGCTTTATGTTTTGGATCATTGTCTTGTTGGAAGACAAATCTCTGTCCCAGTCTCAGGTCTTTTGCAGACTCCATCAGGTTTTCTTCCAGAATGGTCCTATATTTGGCTCCATCCATCTTCCCATCAATTTTAACCATCTTCCCTGTCCCTGCTGAAGAAAAGCAGGCCCAAACCATGATGCTGCCACCACCATGTTTGACAGTGGGGATGGTGTGTTCAGGGTGATGAGCTGTGTTGCTTTTACGCCAAACATAACGTTTTGCATTGTTGCCAAAAAGTTCAATTTTGGTTTCATCTGACCAGAGCACCTTCTTCCACATGTTTGGTGTGTCTCCCAGGTGGCTTGTGGCAAACTTTAAACGACACTTTTTATGGATATCTTTAAGAAATTGCTTTCTTCTTGCCACTCTTCCATAAAGGCCAGATTTGTGCAATATACGACTGATTGTTGTCCTATGGACAGAGTCTCCCACCTCAGCTGTAGATCTCTGCAGTTCATCCAGAGTGATCATGGGCCTCTTGGCTGCATCTCTGATCAGTCTTCTCCTTGTATGAGCTGAAAGTTTAGCGGGACGGCCACATCTTGGTAGATTTGCAGTG